>NC_056744.1:291527478-291827478 GCF_019279795.1 Protopterus annectens
CTTGCAGCAATATGATCGCAACTGCATGAGGCACTATCACAGTGAGAGGGTGGGATAATACCATTGATGCCGAGGCCTGTACTGCCATGGCTGCTGCAACAACTGCCTGTACACAATGTGGCAATGACCATGCCACTGGGTCCAACTGTGATGAGTAGTAAGCTATGGGGCATTGCTTACTTCCATGCTGTTGCATCAAGACTGACGTCATATATCCCTGCTTACAATCTACAGTCTGGAAACATCTGTTATGCTTATTCGGGAGACCTAAAACAGATGTTGAAGCTATCAATCATTTTAGTCTGCAGAAAGCTGTTTCTGCTACTGGAATCCAGTGTAGTATATCTTGTGCTGCCATAGGTGTATTACAGATTAAAGCAGACAATAGAGCAGATTCCAAAGCATAGTTTGGTAACCAGCTTCGACAACAGTTAGTCGGCCCAGGAAGGACATCATTCCCTTCTTGGTAGTTGGCTTGGGTGCTTGTGAAATTGCTGCCTTCCTATCATCATCTAATGTTCTACCCTCCTTGGATACCACATATCCCAGGTACTTGACCTGTATTCTCCGTAGTTGCAATTTCTGCTTGCTTAATTTATGTCCCTGTTCTGCTGAATATTTCAATAATGCTATTGTATCTTCCCTACATTGCTGCTGGGTAGGGGCCGCAAGCAGGATATCATCCACATAAAGTAGAACTTGACTGCCCCGGGTGGAGTAAACACCGGCATGTTGCTAGCCATCTCCTGTGCGAATATCGTTGGACTTTCACAGTATCCTGCGATAGCCGGGTATGGCTGTATCTGTTACCCTGAATGTAAATGCAAAACAATACGGACTATCTGGATGTATAGGTATTGAAAAGGAAGCATAGCTTATATGTACCACGGTAAGATACTTCTGTTGCGGGTTCATAGCATTCAATATAGTGTGTGGGTCTGGCACCTTCGGTACCCTAGGTATTATTACATGATTTACAGCTTGTAAATCCTGTACCATCCGCCATTCCCCCTTTGCTTTTCTATCAGGAGATACAGGGGTATTGCATGGTGAATAGTGATTACTTTGTGGATGGGGAATTCCCTCTGTGACATTCCGGATATCTTCTGGTGTCCACGGTCTATACACTAAGGGAGTTGGGTCCTGGCCTTCCTGTCCTGCCTGAGGGTTCGATACTTCAATTAATTGACAGATATCCTCACTCTGTTCTAGTGACTCTCTTCTTACTTGAGTGTCCCTAGGTATTTTACGTGTTTGGGATGTGGTTTCAATAGCTTCTCTTACAATTGGTCATTGTGATACCTCTGTTGCCACAGGATAACGTGGGGGGGACTAGCCTGCCCTCCTGCTTCATATCCTGGATGTGGTATCGGAGGTGGTGGGGGGGGTGTTGCTACTACTGTATTATTATCTTCTTTGTCTACGTATGATGCTTTCGCATTTTTAGTCTTCTGTTCCCTTCGGTTCACTACCTCAATCCACCTATGTGCTTGAGGGATACCCAATTGTCGCTGTTTTTTAGCCTGCACATCTTAGGGTTGCCACCTTTTCAAATGCACAAAGTGGGACATTTGTGTTAGGAACATCGGATTTTGCAGGGCAAAACATACCCACTGCCAGTACAGAGGACAGCAATCTACTTTTTGCCAGAATAGCAACTTATTCTTGTAGCATTTGCATTGCTTATTCTGTTTATTATAATATTTTGGTGTTTCAGATACAAACTAACTGTTTTATGCTACTATTAAAGAAGATATAGGAAATATATTTGTCCTAAGATATCAGGACATTTGCCATTTGTTCAGTTTGTTTGCAGGACACAACTGGCCAAAGAGGGACTGTCCCTCGCAAAGTGGGACAGGTGGTAACCCTAGAACATCTGCGTCACAGTTTAAGTGATTCCAATGTTTCACTAACGATATTTTGTCTAATATACCATCAATGTCATATTTATTACCCCATTTTGCAGAATATCTCACATTATGTGCTCTCTGCAATTGCATATACTTCACATCACCGTCAAGCGCGGATCTCACGATCTCTTAGTGCACTAATCTCCCATGTCTTCTAAATGACTGTTACGTAACCCTTCTCTCGTACCACATGGTATCTCCTTCCCTGTATCCACTGTAGTGTCTACAATGACTATTTACTCTACTCTGTGTTCCCCTGATCTATGTCCAAATGTAAAACTACTTGGATTGGTCTTCGACCTGCTATCACAACTGTTAACAGAAACACAATGTAGCCTGGTCCCTGATCTACAACAGAGAAAAAGAGGCAAACTCTCCTTACCTGAGCCTCCCTTTTATGACTGCATGTTTTCTTCTTGGGATCCAGTTTTCCGCTTTTCAGCCACAGATCAGACAGTAGACAGCCTCTTTACACACAGCAATTCAGTCGGAGGTCTTTTCACTCAAGAAGAACCATTTAGGCAACTTCTCCTGCGCAGATGTCTAACCACCCATGCACTCTGACCTGTAGCTTACCAAGGGAATTCCGGCTAAGAAGGACCACAATGTCAAATAAGTTGTTAAAACCAGACTGTAGAAATCAGTAGGCTTTTCTAAGTGACAGTCAATAACACAGGAAGCTCATGTTCACAACGTTTAAGTAGTGTACACCGGCAGGCATAAAACTTTACAGTCCAAGTATGAGAGTTTTGTCTGACTCTATACAGGAAGCAATTTGTTTATATAGTGTTTACAATCAGCTTTTGCCCACCTTACTGACGTGGTCAGTCACAGGGCATTTCCATTACTATGGTCCGCAATATTCTATTCATACGAGGGTGCTGAGGTAATGCTTTTAAAATGTTTTCCCATGAGAATACCACAGTCTTGCAAGGCACCTGGTCAATTACAGTGTCCTTCTGTAATTGTTGCTGTTTCAAGGACCATGGACTGTTCCGATACAATAGTCAGTTCATTTCTTAATACGTTCCTTTGTCTCTCTGGTAAGGAGTTGTACTTTATCTTCGATAGAGCTCACAAGGCCATCCTCCTCAGTGGAAGGGAGGATGATATACATGTACATACATTTATTTTTCTGTAACCCAGCAAATAATTGATGCTGAGAGACATAAGCCTGCTGAACTGGTTACTGCCAGGGTCAGAGTTCGATCACACTGCAGCTAAGCTTCACCAATTACATGCATGATCATTTCTACTGCCATATTGTACAGTACAATTCAATGCATTATATAGTATTTTGCTTCTAAACTGGCACTTCATATGTGTTTCTATATATATTTTTCTAACAACATCCATCCGGCCATATGCATGTTGTTCCGCCCTTTACCTTGGCCGTGGGTGTTTGGTCGTCCGGCAACGCTACACTCCACATGTGATGTCCCACCTTCCCCTTCTGTGCCTGTGGCACCCTGTTAGGACGTCCTGTTTGGTAGGCACATGTTCCACTATATGTGTTTGACTTGTCTGCATAGCTAATCATCAGTCGGTGGACCAACATCCCGACTTGTCCACATGTGTACAGTTATGTGCACCGTGGCGTGTGCAAGCCTATAGGGTTTGGACGAGTGCATACCACATGCGGGATGTACACATTCTGCAGACACATTCACATGCAGCCATTTGCATATCTGTACCTGAGATGGGTTGGTGACATGTGGGGTACATATTTGCCCACATGGCACTGCCTAAAACAATACTTCTTACCACATTTCAGGTATGCCCATTGTGTGTAGGTGTGTAGCTGCACAAGGCTGCTAGCTGGGTTGGGTGCACGGTCGTACATGGGTGGGACTTACATGCTACAATGGGGCTATTGTGTATTACATTTGCATGCATGGGTTCTGCTTCTGGATATTATGCTTAGACATACGCCGTCCTGTGTATGCGACAAACATGTTGCTGGGTGTGGTACATGTTGCTATGCACATGTTTGCCTGTGTTTAGGGTATCTTGGTTCATTCCTGTTGTTATGTCGACACGGCTACCCGGCTGTGTACTCTCACTACTGCTTGTGACCATTATGGTTGCCACCTTTTCCAATGCCCATAGTGGGACATCTTTTGTGGAAACATCGGATTTTACAGGACAACACATACCCACAGCAAGTAGAGATGACAGATCTTCACATTTTTGCCATAATATACGCTTATTCTCGTAGCATTTGGGTTCCTTATTCGGTTTCTTATGCCATGTATGTGTTTCATATACAAAATATATGTTTTATGCTACTATTACAGGTATATTGAGGGAATATTTTGGCCCAGAAATCTCAGGTCATTTGCCATTTTTCGATATTTGGCGGGACACAACTGTCAAATGAGGGACTGTCCATAGCAATGTGGGACAGTTGGTAACCCTGGTGACCATGCCCATGTTGCTACTAGGGTTGCCACCTTTTCCAATAGCCAAGGTGGGACATTTTCGAGACTCACATCAGATTCTACAGGCCGACACATACCCACGGTCAGTACATAGCATAGAACTTAACTTGTTTGCCTAAATAAAAGCTTATTCTTGTAGCAATTTGGTTGCTTATTCTGTTTCTTGTGACATTTAGGTATTTTAGTTACAGAAATAACTATTTTATGCGACCATTACATAAAATACGGGATATAATTATGTCCTACAATCTTAGCACATTTACCGTTTTTAATATTTTTTATCGGGACACAACTGCCCATAGAGGGACTGCCCCTCGCAAAGTGGGACAGGTGGTAACCTTAGTCGCTACTCCTATGTCGGTGCGGCGCACTGACATGCTGCGGTACACCTTCTCTGGGTATGCCCACTGACGGTGCATTGCGGGACGAACACGGTGTTACACGTATCCTTTGTTCCTTGGACGGGTACACTTAGGGCTTCGTAGGTTGTGTTTGCTTCTCCTTTTGTTGGGACGGGTACTATGTTGTATACTCTGCATGCATTTCATTCTGCACGGGCCCTGGCTGGTGACATTACTATTATGGGCGGACTGTGGCAGTCAGCACTTTAGGTTGCTCATTGCCTGCCGGCTTAGCCACGCCTCCGGACGCATCCTACTTGGGCTCGCTCACGTACACTACGCACGTGTCTGTGGTTGCGGCGTGCACTCATTACTATGCATATGGTGCTACTACGCCGACTATTCACTGCACCGCTGGCGCAGACCTTACACCGGCCTTACGCCGAGCTTCATGAATCCCGGGGGAAATCTTTTCAACAAAACCAATTAATGTTTTGGTTTTAATTAATGTAGAATAACAATTTGAAATCATTAAATACACTAGAATCTGAATTTAATTTTGATTTGTTTTCATGGTTGGATTTACAAGAAGGAAGAAAATACATTCTAAACAAAATTGAATTGATGCCTTCTACAACTATAAAAACAATACCTAGATTAATAAATTATCTGATACTATCAATACGAAATATTTCCCCTATTAAAAAAAGTTATCCCATATATACAAAGCAATTAAATCTGATTTAGATATAGTTCTTGATAGTTACTGGAATTACTTTTCTTTAATTAACAAACAACTTCCTACAAATAATGATAAATTAAACTCAACTAGTGTAACTACATCTTCTCTCAAATGGAGAATATTTACATGGAAATTTTTATATAGGTCATTTACTACCCCTCAGCCTTTAAGTAAAATTAGCAATAAAGATAAACCTTGCTGGCCTTGCTGGAGATGTAACAAGGAAGTGAATGCAGATTGGTCTCACATGTTCTTTGATCGCACAGAGTTAAAAACATTTTGGAAAGATATAAATATTTTTCTTCAGGCAATTTTCACAGATAATTTTATATTAACTAACTTGTTGGTTTTATTTAATACACCAGTATCAATTTGTATAAAAACATTTAATTACCCTTTGAGTTGGTCAGTTCTATTTGTTGCTAGGAAATCAATAACAAAAAAATGGAAATCAAATTCCTCACCTACAATACAATAATTTAAAAATCTACTTACTGAAGTATGTTATTTAGAAAAGTTGACTATTAACTTTAGATCCTCTAGGAATACTACTACATAGAGTATTTGGAACAATATTTATGACTTGTTAGAAAAGTAGTTTAATAACTTTATAGACTTTTAATGTATATAAATATAACTTTTTTATTTCTTTTTCCTTCACCTCTAATACATGAATGTTTTTGTACATAGTTATAGATATGTTTTGTTTATTTTTCTCTTATTTATAATTGAAAAGTTGTGCAATTTCTAAGATGTTTATTGTTTGTTCAACACTATTTTTAATAAAATATTAAAAAAAAGAAGGAGATTTTGGGTCATATAATTAGTACGATCTCAAGAATTAGTTCATCAGACAATATTAATGTTCATTGAGATACTTAGAAGAGAACTTATTCCTGATAATTGCATTAAATCCTTTGTGGTGCCTATCTACAAAAGAAGTGATAGACATAGCATCTCTAGCTTTCACCCTATTAGCCTCACCTCATTGACTGCTAAACACTTTGAATGTTGACTCCTTATTCAGCTAGTCAAAAGTATCAACTATGGCCCTAATTTATATCAAAAACTCAATTTGAGTTTATTAATGGGTGTTCAATGTTGACATTTCAAACTAAATTTTATGACCGAAGTTTAGAGTGAATAGATCAAGGCATAGGCTGTGCACTGATGTATCTTGATGTATCTAAGGCATTTCATACAATGTATCATGGGTGAATATTATAAAAATTGTGTAAACTTAAAGTCAACCTTTATGTCATAAGATGGCTATGAAGATGGCTTACAACTAGGAAGCAAGCTGTCATAATACAACTTATTAATTCATATTGGAGGAGGTTGTTGACAGAGGTACCATAAGGTTTGGTATTGAAACCTATATTATTAACTTGATATTCACTGGCTTTCCCACCAGCTGACATTCTGGTGTATAAGTATGCAGATGAAAGTAAAGTAGAAGTTAAAATACAAAGACATGAAGACTTCTTTCATCTAAAAGCTTAACTTGATCAAATTAAAATAGTCTAAAAGGCTTGAAGCTCAACACAAGTAAGTATAAAATTGTTTTGTTTGGTACAAACACTGATTTACAGATCAGACTAGGCAATGAGAACTTATAATCTGTGTGCATATCAAGAAACTAGCTACTCTCAAGTGCAAAATACAGAAACTTTAATGCTCATACAATGTATATAAAACATAAAGGAATAAAAAAGGTTGACAGTTTAAGCACAATAACATCTACAGATAAAACCACACTGCTTATACTATGTAAGTCATTATTAAGACCAGTTCTTGAATATAATTGGGTCTTTTATAATATATCTTTGACAGAACTTAGATTACTTGAATGTGTACAATGCAGGTACACCAAACTAATGAAAGGCTTCAACAACGTGGTGCAATTTGTAACCACCTGAAGAAATAAACAAATATTCATTATAAAATGTAGGAATTTAAGATGTAAACATCTGAGGAGTGGTATAACTTTAGACAAGCAATATCACTAAGATAGGAATAGGGGCCACTACTCAGAGTGGCTTTAAACAAACTTCCTAGAAGTGATTCTTTTTTCTTACAAACCATCTCACTTTTGTGGCTCTGACTCCTTAATTAAATCAGCACTGCAGAAACCTTAACTAATTTCAAGATACATTTTAACAACTACATGAATGTCAGAAAAATATGTTTGGACTTAATGAAGCTGCATTAATTGATGGTTCCAGGATCTGATTGCAGCTCAGTCATGACTTCTGAGCTTCTGAACTTATTCATTGGTTATGCCAAAACATACAGCCAAGTCATATAAATGATTCATGTCCTTTATCTTTCACAAATATTTATTTGAAGCAATCTAACATTGCATTTCAGCAGTTTTCACACATATAGCTGATAAATACTTTCTGTTTTATTTCTGGGGAGGCAAATTATATGCATTTTCAATACTCAAGTAAGAAAATAGCAACATCTTAAAAGTTTCTATATGAGAATTGTTTTAGAACAAGATGCCTCTTTCTGGAATAGTATGTTTTGAAAAGAAGCCAAAGTATGTAGAGAGCAGCCATAAAAATGTTTAAATTAATTGTTGACTATAACCAAAACACTACATTTGAGCTATGATAGTCCTGATTTAAAAATCATGTGCAAAGACATTGAGCCAGATTCATCAAAAGCTGCATGAAGTACAACTATCATGTTGGTGATGGTTACACTCTGCACTGCCAACAGGATAGTGTGCAATTTGGTATTCATTAAGCTGATCTACATGATGTGTAGAGCTGCCAAACAAAGGGAAACAGCAAAATATGCTAATGAAATCATACAGAGTCAATTTGCATGCTAATTAACCAATCCAACATGGCAGAGCTATTCTGAAAGGTATAAAGCAATCAAGTACACTCAATGTAGGCTTTTGCTGTGTACTCCAAAACTCATTGGACTACAGCACAATTACACTTGAAAAATATGGTAGGGATTGTTGCTGCTATTGTTATGCCATATGAGCAACAGGCTTTAAATTACAGTGACATATCATGGACTGCTTGACACAGAAATTACTGAGAGATACAGGGAGTACAGGAAAACATTGTAGGAGTCACACAACCTCTGCCACCCCCACGTTAAGCCCAAAGAAAGTCATGGAGAACCCATCCTAATGGAAATGAAGGTATGTTTAGCATTACATGTATTAGCTACTGGTACTTTCCAGAGACCCACAGGTGATATATATTAGGGCTGTCACAAGCATCATCCTCTAAAATATTGCATCAATTTTTAAATGCAGTGTTACTATAGCCAAGGGATAAAATCTGCTTCCCACTCCACAGGAGAGAGCAAAAACCATCCAGGAATCCTATACAGTAGCACACTGCTCTGAAGTTTTGGGGCCATAGATTGCACATATGCAGAAATAAAAGCCCCATACAGTGAACAGGGAAGGATGCACATCAACAGAAAAGGTGTCCACTCTATAAACTGTCAGGTTGCCTCTAATGTCCAAGACATTATTTGCTATGTCTATGCAGGTATCCCAGGCAGTTTTCACAACTAACACATATGGCACACTTCCGAGCTATATACCAGGTTTGCTAGGGGTGACATTCCTCAAGGACATATAATGGGAGGTGCAGGTTATGCACTGGAGCCCTAGATCATGACACCCATAAGAAACCCACACAATCCCAATGAACAATGATGCAAAGAGGCCCATACTCAAACTGGGAATATCACAGAACATGTGTTTGGTTTGCTTAACTCAAATTTCAGTGTCTAGACACATCAGGATGTGTACTGCAGTAGGACCAGGCACCTCTATGGAAAGACTTACAGTCTGTGTCATGCTACACAATGTAATTCTCAGGAAACAGTTTCAACAAGGACAGCAAGGGGCAGGACCACAGTTTCAAGGACCACAGGCAGAGCCAGAAGAAAGCAGATATGGATGAGAAGCCTGAGGTGTACAGTTATGTCAGTAATGCCTCCACTATCAGATTTTTGTAATATACAATCACATATTAGAAACAATAGTCTGCATCAAGCATTTCAGTTGACCATAGTCTATACAACATGGAACAGGTCAGTTACACCCTCATCTGCACAACTATATCAAGACGCAAGACCAAAGTAACTAACGCTTCCAGTGCTGTAATGACAATACTAACTGAAATATGATGCACTTCAACTATTAGAAAAGCAGTCATTCACAAATGAGTAGAAACAAGAAATCACCAACTTTTCTTCTGTAAAACATATAGATAATTGCAAGCATATGAATAAGCAATAAGCAAGCATTAGCTATCCACTGTGTGCAACAGACCACCCTAAGACACAAAGAAACATCCAAAGAGTAGGGCACAATCATCATTTGCCCAAGGTGTGTGGGGAGGGGGTAGTAGGAGGGCAAGACTGACACCAAAGAAGTAAGCATATGCAAGTAAGAAACACATGTATATAGTGATCAAGGCCAGTAACAACATATGTACAGCACTCATCAGTACTGTTTAGAGAGTTTGCATGTGTGTGAAGTGATATGGGCATGTGAATTTTTTTTCTGTCTTTGTGTGTGTCTGCATGAACACAATCAACCAGTGTGCTAGCTCTATGCCATGGCATCTCAGAGAGGTTTGAGCCATGCATGTAGATTAGTTAGTTCAGCATCTTTCTCCCCTGACCATGTGAACTACCTCTGCCGGGAGTTGCACTGCTACTTCCACAACACTGGCTAAACGTTGGGATGCTAACCTAATGTGAGTCATGTCTGTTGGATAAGTTCTTCTCACAACTATGTCCAGGACAATGACCCCCTGACCTACCATGGCTCGTTGAGGGCACCACAATCACTGATGGTGCAGTTGATGTACTGCCACTAAAGGAGTGGGATCTTGCAAAGCCACGTCTGCTAACACAGGAAGATGTAATGGCTCTCTGGCCATGTGGATGCCCACCCTCCCTCAACAGACATTTTATCACAGACTCTGCCCAATCCAGTGTCTCATTCACCCTGTCCAAATAGTTATCCACATAGTTCAGGGAGTCACCCATATGAGAGTGCATGACATTTAGTAATCACACTATCTCTTCCAAAGTTCTGGTAGAATGTGCCTGTGCCTCCTCTTCAGCCCTACATATATGTCTTGTGGCACCTAATGACACACAGGATGGTTGTCAGGGGTGCTCAGAAGATGCCTGCTGTCTACTCTCCTCCTGTTGCTGGTGTGTCCTTAGGTGCCATAAGACATATATGAGAGTGCATGACATTTAGTAATCACACTCTCTCTTCCAAAGTTCTGGTGGAATGTGCCTGTGCCTCCACTTCAGCCCTACAAAAAAATAAAAAATAAAATCAATCACATATTTTATTTGTATAAAAGGTATGTTAAAGTCTAGAAGATATTAAAGCAACAAAAATTGTAATCTCATATAGACCTGAATCTCTTTCATATACCAATAAACAAATGTGTACTTACCATGTGCAGGTGGGATGGCAGCCTGCAATCCAGAAGTGGCTGTGTGTGAGGAAAGGAAAAAAAGAAGGTTAATAAGTATTACAATTCAAATGAAACAAGAAAAAGAAAAATCTGCTTCATAAGTTCAGATTAAAATTGTTGTCGTACAAAAAAGTAGTGCACAGTTGTATATACACAGACATGATGACTTTAAACTCAATGATGTGTGAATGTATGCTTCCTATGACTAGACAGGCTAGGGACCCCCCCCCCAAAAAAAAAAATACAGTTCTAAATCAAATATCAATGCCATCTATAACTTTTCTGTAATGCAGATATCACATGTTTAATTGTGTAATACATTACAGCATCAACAATAATAATTCAAAATGTAGCATTAGAAATGTATGACAAAATAATTTTAAGTGCTGTCTTCACTGCTGTGGAGGGCAGTAAGGTAGAAATCTACAAATGTGACATATTTTTCTTTCTGCTAAAACAGGTAAACATGCCAGAACTTCCTACAAGGTTATAATATACTCATCTGTAGTAACTGTACACATATCAGTAATATACAAAGTAAAACATATAGGTCATGTATCATTCTGTAGCATACTTTCTGTAATGCAGACATGGATAGGGAAAAGAAAGGGATAAAGAAATAAATGCTTTTCAGTTGTCAGCACAATTTATCATTTTAATGTTAAAATAAAAGCATCATGTAAGAAATAACAACATACCTTAGCAATACAGCAGTGTAAAAAATAGATACTATTCCAACAGTTGTGCTTATTTATCAGTATCAAGCTGTATGGAACCAGACAATCTCCCCAGTATAATATAAGGGCATTAGCTACATAATTACCTTTATATAGTGCAGAGTCAGCCTTGTGAGTGTTATGATTCTGCAAATGAGGTGTTAATTCATTAGCATTCCTGAATACCACAATCTGCACAAAGTGTAGGGAATGTAAATGTGGTGTAAGGACCTACATGCTTACATGCATACACCCTAGTAATTCAAGGACGAGCATTGAGAAGCATTACATTATAATGGCTTCCAGGTGTCTATGGGTACTCTGACTGCAAGAACATTCAGTGTTTCACAGTCTCCCCTCTTTGATGTACACCTACTGAGGGTGTGTCAGTTGGAAGAAAGTTAACAAAAAGTCTGAAATTATATATCCTGATTTAGGAGTGCAACATTCCTAACATTCAGATGCCAGCTTTAATGACCACAGTTATTGTTCCTCAATAAATGTTGTTCATATTTAAGGGAGCACTTTAACTCTTTACATCTGAGTGATGCCTCTCGGTGCATCTGCAGTTAACTACTAGTAATGCCGCTAGGCGCCAAATATTGCTTGTTCATATTTGCATTACTAATTCTAAAATCATGCTGTGTACAAAGGTATAAAAGATTTCATCTTAAAGCTTACACAATGGCAAACTCAACTTCATTAATATTTGACCTCTGTCAGTGCAGGTAAAGAGATATTAACTGTTGTTTTTATGATATTAATTTATATAGATATCATTTTCAATTTTGTCTAAGTGTCACAATAGCCAAGTAACACAGACAGAATTCCTTAGCCTCATATGAAAGTGCTCAGTCAGATGAATAAAATGCTGCTGACTTGAGTAGTTGCTGAGATATTGTAAGTTGTTTACAAAATATTGCAAATGTAATTGTTACTGTGTTTACTCTGACTTATAAAATTCAGTTTAAGACCTAAAACCTAAATAATACTACCACTGTAAAAATAATTTGTGCTGAAGGGTTTGCCATTGATAGATATGAACATTTGTTTGAAATGTGAGGACATAATTTGATTCTGTCAAAAGCCCTAAGCCCCACCCATGGGAAGTTACAGAGCAAACTTCATGAGCTTCATTGTAGTGAATGAGTTAAGCAATGTATGCAATAAAACAGAGATAAAATTACTGTTAAGAAAGCAGAGAGAAGGTAATGATGCACTAGAAAAATGAAAGGAATCCACCTGCAGTGTCTACAGTTTTGGTTTAAATTGTGTGAGTATAAGGGCATCCTAACTGTTGGCAATATCACAATCTTCCAGATATTTACTGTCAAATGAGAAAGGACGACTTTCATCACTTGCTTCTGCTGTACTTTCAATGTGACTTGATGCAATGTCACATTATCAGTACATCTAAACTCTTTTACTCCTTGCTAATACATGCCCTTTTCTGTGGCAGCTATGGAAAATATGCTTAAATCATTGTTCTTACTACCCTTCTTTATATTTTCAAACCCATACAGGTTCCTGTTGCAAAGTAACAAAGTTGTTTAAACATCTGAAGCTTATATTTAAAGTATTTGGTTGACAATTTATTTATTTTTTTCCTTTTATCATTAGTACACCATTTGGCATTGTACTCTGCTGACTGGCAGTTGTCAAAAACAGTGAACTACATTTCAGTGCTCAAGATAAAAACTGACAAATGTTATTTGGGTTGCCATCAATAGTGCAATGGAGACTGACATTGCTATGTTTTACTCAGCAGTCTGGGAAGTACTAAGTGAAAAAAAAATTCAAACTGTCACACTCCTATCTCTGTGGCATAATGTGTAAATATATTGAGCTTAGAGAAATAGTACAGGTGATACAGGGTTCAAAACTGGTCCCCAGATAATTTTTACAGAGGGAGGCCATAGTAAATATTGACACTCATTTTGGTTATGAATGTGCTGATGTGGGAAACTCAGGTGAGATCAGTATTGACTAAAAGTGAGAGACAAATAACTCATTGGAATATTAATTGTGTGTGCTGTGTAAACAATTAACACTTTTCTGCTATTCACTATGCCCTTTTCCATTCCAATGGCATTAGGTAAAGTCCTGATATTGTGACACATGCAAGATAGTGCAGATATGCCAAGGAGATGTGAGAAGACTGAATGTATCAATGTAATGTCGTACTAGCTATGCTCATTGCTACACCATGATTAATTTCATGTGTCTTGTTATTCCCAAAAAGTTGTTTGAATGCTTCTGATAAATATTGCGTTCTGCATTTGCGTGCTTCCTGGCCATGCAAAATTATTTTTTATGGCCTAAGAAAAAAAGTGAAAATTTTAATTTAGGCTACCTTATGGAGTGCAAACCAGCCTGGTGGCATTGCATGGACATCAGCACTCTGGATGAAGAAAATGCACCCATCAAGCAACTTTTTCTGTGGTTCAAGGTGTAAGTTCAGCTGGCTTAGAAAAAAAGCAGTTGATGCATGGTTCCACTTAACTGATAATTTTACAGAGGTTGGTCTGAATAGATATTTAATCACATTATGTGATGCCATTGTGTTGTTGTTTTAAAAAAAACTCCTATCAATATTGCTAACAACATCTAATCTTTTGTCTGTCCGCTCTCATATTATTTGTTATTGACCACATGTCTGACAATGTGTTCCACGAAGTACATTTCTGATGTTGCAATGACAAGTGAGAAGGATGAATGTGTCACTTGAATACACTTCTTATTCTGGTCATTCCTACATATACCCATTAATTGCATTTAACTTATTGTCAGCTTTTTTCTCTAGCATATATTTTTCAAATGCTTTTTTAATTTTCTTTTGACTCAGCAGCTCTCAAAAACAGCGCACTGCCTAAGAAAAAAAGTGAAACATTTAGTTTAGACTGATTTACGTAGAACAAATATGCCTGGCATCATTGTGCAATGATTGTCATTATGGATGGATACTACTTACTACAAAGAATAGACCTGACAGCTGTTCAGTTCTGTAGCACAATGTATAACTGAAGTGATTTGAGAGAAAAAAGGCACATGAAGCATTGTTTGAATCCTGTTTAGAGATCAATTGCAATAATTCACAATATGTAGTGTATTTTTTTTTGTCATTTTAATTTGCATTTGCTCACCATCTGGTGGACATCAGCACTCTGGATGAAGAAAATGCACTTTTTCCTATGGGAAAAAAGAGAAAAAGTTAGTTTAGGCTGCTTTATGTATGCAAACATTCCTGGCAATGGTACACTTTCCACAGCATGCTGGACAATACAGAGTGGAGAAATTCCACCTATCACATAATCTGTGTGGCACAAGGTTTACTTGATGTGAACTGAGAGAAATAAGGCACATGAAGCATTGTTCGAATCATGTTTAGACAGCACATTGCAATTATTCGCAACATGTAATTTTTTTTTTTTATTTTTATATCATTTTAGCTTGCATTTGTTACCCACTTTGGCAATGCACAAACACAATTCCCTATATAAGGAAAATAGTGAAAATTTTAATTTAGGCTGCCTTATATAGTGCAAACACTTCTGGGAACTGTACACTTTCCTCAGCACTCTGGACAGTACAGAGTGGAGAACATCCACCTGTCATATCCCTATCTATGTGGCACAAGGTGTAAGTCCATTGAGTTTAGATACAGAACCAGCTGATTAAGTGTGTAAATCCGGCTAAAAGATACTCTTACAGAAGGTGTAAGAATCCCATTTGTCACAACATTTTGATTAGGACTGTAACACTATAGAAAAATGATAATGTCAAACATGTTTCTTGCCATGTACCAGTAATGTATGCATAAGTAAACTTTTCAATTTAGCATACATAATTAATGTTTCACATATAATCTTAACCTAATGTGTGTCCAATTTCCTAAACTTGAGAATGATGATGATTAATATAAAATTCACTTGCATACGTACAATGGGCACAATGTGTTTAAAACAGCTAATGTCTTGTGAAGTATGTATGTAACATACCCCCACCTGTATTAATCAGCTCAATCAACTGCATCCATCTAAAATATATTCACAAACAGGAATAATTACTTTAACATAGAAATGTATTCCCACCACTAACTAAATCACAGACACAAAGGCTTCTCTGAAGTGTATTTATATTCATTCACAAATTAATATAATTTTAATTTTCATGCCTGAAGGTTAGTTCTTTTGTAGTAATGCCACTTAATAAGCTAAGTTTCAATTTTGCACACTTTATCACGCAAGTCTAATTCTCAGGGTTACAACAATATTTTAACATTGTGTAAGCCCTAACATGACAATATGTCACAATTCATCCTCTTTCTCCTTCCAAACTGCAAGGATTAAAAGCATGCCATTAAGCATTTCATTGTTGCACACTGGAACCTGTGTCAATAGGTTGAGTATCATTCATGGACAATCTCATGACCATGTTTCACACCTTTATTGCTATGTGATGTAAGTAGTGCCAATGTGTCTGTTAAGCAGTCCATCTGTTTTCAATTGCACAAATGCAGTTAGCATGGCTGTGCATCTTTGTGGAAAACCAGTTGCCTGTGAGAACTGAATCAGTGCCAGTTCAGACAGATTTTGCTAGCTTAACTCTGGCAGACATGATTTTCAAGGGAATGAATGGTGCTAAATGTAGAGTACAAGGTGCAGTGTTGAGGATTCCAGGATATTTGTGACACTTCTCTTGAAGCACTATGGCTATAGATTGCTGCAGGGCGGATTATACCAGGTCTCAGTATAAGGCTGAGGCTTGGAATATCTTAGCCAAGGCTTCTCCAATGCAATACACATTCTACTCACTGGAGAACAAAGACATCATCACTATAGTGATCTTAAGATGCAGAAACAGGACCTCCTAAGCTAATGGGAGGCTGAATTCTGGACTATTACCACCCTCATTGTGTAAGTATACTGACCAACAACCTGTCTATGACGTGGCATTAATGATCTAGCTAGCCAAAACAGGTGCTCATTATGCTTTCATATACATTTATTTTATTTTTGCACTGTACAGCTGCAGAAAAATAGCTGCAAACCATAAAGCACACCAGGAGAGATTAACTTACCTCATAGAGAGAACTGAGTAAGTATGACTCAAGTTCAAATTCAAGCCAGAAATGTCTTGTCATTCCCTTAAACCATAGCATCTTGAGCAGGCATACCTCACTCTCCATCTCAGGCATACATATCTTCCCAAATAACTTTTGCTGTTTGCATTAGGCAGTAAAAATAACAGCTTAACCATGTGTTCGTTTGATACTCTGAAGCAGCAATTACTTTTTATTACTCTGTAATTATTTATAAAATATTAACAGCAAAATGTCAGGAAGTATCAAATTATGGTAATTGAAGTTATTACATTTGAGTGCATATTTCCTATCCATCATAGGGTAATAAAGGCTGCTCTTTGTTATATCATAGCAGTGACATGTTTATTTTATGACACCTAAATACCTTTCTATTATATACTGATGTGGCAACAGTGCACAATAGTAAACTATTATAATTGTTTATGCATCGCTAAACAAATTTATTGAAAAAATGCAGTACTGTGACATACCATGTTTCTAATTATTTCTTTTTTGTCTCTCATACCCTTTCTCTATCTTTTTTATTAATTAATTAATTTATTTGTTTGTTTGCATTTTTTTGGGGGTTATAATTTATGTACAATCTGCTGTTTGCTTGCTCAACAGCACAGAGAGGTAGACCAACCATTGCTTCTTGGCCTGCCATACCTCTACAGATGGAAGCACAGATACCCCGCACTTTGGGTTCACAATCTATCAGTGTGCCTCAACAACTCCTGATCCACCTGCACCTCCTGCATCAGTTAGCATTGCCCTGGCTGCTGGTGCATTGATACACTTCAAGAGCAACAGCAGTGGAGGTGGTGATTTTGTCAGCTGGCAGGAGCTGATAGAACTGATGGAGGATGCAATGAAGGATATAATGGAGAGGGGCCTTGATACATGTATCAGCAGGGTTAAATAGGTCCTGCACTGAATAAAGAAAATATGCCACATTCTGGACTGGCCCAGGGAGCTGCTGCTGGAGACTGTAATGACCATTCTGTGGGATTCTTATTGTTCTCAAGCTGGACGTAGATGCACATCTGATGTCCAGTTGTGGTGACCCCCACCCTTTTGTTTTCATCACCATCCCTGTGTTTTTTGTATGTCCTGTATGTCTCCACGTTCTTCCTAACCTACCCAGCATACCTGACCCTCTAATTTCTAAACACCTTTCCCAACATTCCTCTCTCTCCTAAAAAAATGGGCACCTGTCCCATAAAAATACACCCCATACATAGCTCTCAACTTCACTCATGTGTCTTCTTGATACAACTGATTTGATCCAACTGGCCATTACAATATTATTCTGTTGTTGCCACCCATCACTGGTGTGGTGATTCTGCCATGTCATGAAATTGTGTGCACAATTTTACATTTATTTTGTTATGACGTGGATAGCGAATGTGCTCTCCCACTACCCTCCTGCAAATTCCTGTATTCTTTCTCCTGGGTCCTATGCTCTGCTTGCCAACCACATTTTCACCACTCTCCTATCCACCCCTTTTCACATATTTAATCTGGCCAGCACAGAGCAACAGTGCTGGGTGACAGTGAATGCTGTTTAACTTCTTATTGTTAAAGCTAAAGATTTCAATTTAATCTGCAATGGTCTGGTTACTTTTGTGAAAATGTGCTTAAATTCACAGACCTATGGTAATACAGAGCAAAGGCAGACTAAAAGCAGTATTGTAATAGTTAATGAAATAGTTCTTAGAATGCTGGATGTAATAAAGTAGGAGTTCTTATGTGGAGTGTTGAAAAATATCATTTGCAAAAACATTCAGACTTATAAAGCCAACCTTATCCTGCTTATGTATTCATGTTTATTGCACTTTCCTATTTATTATTTGTACCTATAGCAATCAGTTTATGGTACACAGCATTACAGATTAATGATTTAATAAGTAGAATAATACACCACACTCATGTTCATACATGTCCCACAAAACATAGTGTTGCTATTCCACGGTTCACTTATTTCTGTCTCTCTGCTCTCTCTCTGTTCCTTCCTTCCTTCTCATCACTGTTGTCACTGTACTTTAGTATGTTTATTTAAATGTTGTTTCTTAGTTGATGCAATAAGCTAATATAAGCTAATACTCATATCTATCGAAAGTTTTTTGACTAATGTCAACGGTTCTAATCCAGCCATTAGCTAATTGTTACTGATGGTTTATGGCATACTATTTTATCTTTATCATGTTGTCTACATATTGTTATGAGCCACTATTATCCTTCTTCTGTCATAAGCTATTTTGTCCATCCCTTCATGTCATCCTGTCAATGTATCTTCTTCTTTCTGTATCATTATTCTTCCACCAATGCGTTTGCACAATGTCTGGTGCCTGGCTACAAATCCAAGTAAGACTAAATGGAAGTGCACAGCTTATGGCAATAGCTTATGATTTTATTGCCTTCAGCTGCATTACTCTGTTGCACTTCACACTAATGTGTGTTAAACTATGTTTACTCTGTTTAATATACTTTTCAACAAGCTGAAGAGCGTGAAATACTGATTACAGTGGTCAATAGGGTAATGAAGATGAATAGATGCATTCATGTTTGCTAAAAGCTACTGCCAAATGTTAACTATCAATTGTAGGACTTCCTATATGGTGTGCTAGATAATGCTCTGGTATAAATCTTTTTCTTTGAATGCTGTAAAGGTCCAAATCCAAATGGAAGGGAAAATGTTTCACCCCTGTTTTGTCTGGCTATTGTGGCTGTAAATGTTGGCATACCTTTCATTGCCACATCACTATCCTGCTGTTATATTAATGTGCTTACGTCCGGTTGTGAAGCCTGTCTTGTAAAAATCTTTCCGTGGATGTCAGCACAGAGCAGCACTGAGTGCTGCTAATCCCATTCAAGTTCAACATTTCAATATATGATTATGCATGCACTAACACTTTGCCATCAGCAGTACAAGTCAGCTTGGTAGCACTGTGATCAAAGAGTAAAATAAAAAACAGAAAATCAAATAATTATTGTTTTAGGCTGCACATTTGTATATCTGCATTACTTTTGTCAACAGGTGATCTTGATTTCAGAATGATGTTGACTCATCTAATTCAGTCATTTAATGGATGTCTGCTCCACAGTGTTTACACATGCAACTGTGTCACAAGTTTGGTTAACCTGTTCTCACATAATCCATCAGGGTTATTCGAAATGCACTGTCCTATGTATGACTTACATGCTTGTCTTGGCAATGCACATAGTGCAAGTATGAGACAATGCAAGTGTTCAGTCATCCTGACATGAAGATGCAGGAAAGTTTAAAAGAATATCCACTGGTGTACAACAGCAAATGTCTATGGCATTCCACAATGTGAAACATGTAAATATCCCTCACAGTAACATAATGTACATTAGGAATAAGATCTAACTTTTAGTAAAAAAAGTATATAATTACATGTGACAATCATAATGATGCTACATTGTCCCATGCACACATGCATTTGCTGCACAGCATCATCTGTTCCAAACAGTGAGTTTTAAAAAAGTGCAAATGTTCTATTTCACATTTTTAATGTTGGTTTTCTCCTGTGGCACTTGCAAGTATTACTGTGCTCTCTAGATTATGTAACTAGATAGGTAGAGGGTTTGATCATGATATGAGAAACATGTGTGTGTGTGTGTGTGTGTGTGTGTGTGTGTGTGTGTGTGTGTGTGTGTGTGTGTGTAGCACTTGGTGCTGTATCCAACTTCTCCCTGAGAAGAATATATTTAACTCTAAACATAGCTCCTTCATCCCACTTGTTATTGAAACATTCTGATTACATAAAGAGATAGGTAGTAGGTTTGATGCACAACAATGGAAATTGTATATATGTGTGTGTGTGTGTGTGTGTGTGTGTGTGTGTGTGTGTGTGTGTGTGTGTGTGTGTGTGTGTGTGTGTGTGTGTGTAGCACTTGGTGCTGTATCCAACTTCTCCCTGAGAAGAATATATTTAACTATTTAACTCTAAACATAGCTCCTTCATCCCACTTGTTATTGAAACATTCTGATTACATAAAGAGATAGGTAGTAGGTTTGATGCACAACAATGGAAATTGTATATATGTGTTAGTGTGTGTGTGTGTGTGTGTGTGTGTGTGTGTGTGTGTGTGTGTGTGTGTGTGTGTGTGTGTGTGTGTGTGTGTGTTTAACATTTGGTGTTGTATCTACTTCCCCTGAAAAGAATAGCTCCCTTATCCCACTTTTTACAGAAACATGCTGTAGAAACACACTGATGAGGTCATAGTGACAATAGTGCACTCTCATACCTTAAGTGTCAGACTTCTCTTATGGCACTTGCAACTAATACAGTCCTTTCTAGTTAGTGTAACTACTAACTAGATATGTAGAATGTTCAGTGCTCAGTATGGGGATGCTGTGGGCGTGTGTGTTTGTGTGTGTGTCTGTGTGTGTGTGTGTGTGTGTGTGTGTGTGTGTGTGTGTGTGTGTGTGTGTGTGTGTGTGTGCGTGCGTGCGTGCATGTGTGTGTGTGAGTGTGTCTACAGTTCTACTCTAGATAAACATTTTAAACTGCTATATTACTTCAACATCCCCTAATCTCGCTTTTCACAATCACTACTTCTTTGCAACACAAGAGTGTAGCTAGGTAAACTGTTTCTACTGTACTGAGAACAATTTTCTATATGTTACTTAAAGAAACCATGGCCTTTTTTAGGGCATATTATGTCCACAGCTGTCTAAATGTATGCATTCAATAGGAGTATCACACATTGAAAAAATATCAATTTCATGGTTTTAGAGGGAGAGTAATGCAAAACTTTCTTAAGTGGGGCAGGAGGAACATTTCCATTTTTCAAATGATAGGTGTTTTGTGGGGCCAGGAATAACAGAAACAATTACAAAATTATATTATCTGCGTTGTCACCTCACAGTAAGATGCTGTCCGGTTCGATTCTCAGCTAAAACGTCTTCTGCTTGGAGACATGCATAAATGGGTGTACCTTCGTTGAATTTTGTGCATCAAGCCTGGCAAGCCAGTACGTAAAAATCAACTGCCAATCATTAGCAGACCGGAGTTCCACTGTGGCGACCTCTAACCGGGAAAAGCCAAAAGACACAAACAAAATATTCTCTGCCCACATCCCTGGTGCAACACAATGATGAGGTCATTCTTTCTAAAGTTAACTCTTGCACTTTATATGTCAGACTTCTCCTGTGGTGCTTGCTTTTCTTTCACTATTCTCTAGAATGTGTAAATAGATATGTATGAGATTCACATGCAGCAGTGCATAAATTCTACAGGTATGTGTTAGTGCAAATGAATTCAGTATTGGTTTACACACATTTGCAGTAGCAACTTTTACAAACCCAGATGACTGTAAAAGTCATTTTACCAGAAAAATATTTTTGGCTTTACACTGCTGATGTAATCCCTTCATAGATGCTGTATGCCTTGCTTGTACTCAGTATTATCCTGTGGTGCTTGCTACTGATAATATGCTGTATAGGTGGTCTAAGTGGATAGATAGGTGGTTCAAATCTGTCCCTGCTTAAATAGTGTGACTGAGATTACTATCATATACTGTTGGCCACCTGACAACCAGCTTTATGTAGACTTCTACTTCTGAGATGGTTTTACAGTGGTACACTGTTACACTAGCAAATGCTATCATCCTCAATAAAACTCACTTTTTGGCCACATAATGATTGAATAATGCTATCATAGTACCATTGTATACTTCAATCCCTTTAGAGCATAACCACTGAGCTAATAAACAGTGGCGATGTCATCCACCGAAATGTGCATTGTCCCAGTTGTATCTCAGCATGTTGTATGGCACTTGCAATTCAGGCACTAGTGTTTAGCTTGTGATCTTGAGTAGTTATTTCAAACCCAGCCCTTACTGCTCAGACTACATTGTGTTAAGTCTTATTGTGATTGTACATGTCACAAACACTTTTGCCAAAAGTATCTGCTGTGTACACATGTAGACGTTGATTCCTCTTACAAAAAGCTGTGATAACATCTCACATAGCAATGCTTTTATTCACAGTAATGATGACATTTGATTACATTTTTCTTACAGAACGTATATAGGAAGTGGTATCCTCTGACATGACAGAATGAGACAGCATGTCATATGTTGTTGACATAGTAGAGAAATTAGAGAGACACATATCCCCTGCAGCAATAACATGATATAATGCCTTCACATGGCAACATTATCTCACAATTGTAGTGAGTGTCCTACCATGGTGCATTTGTCCTGTACAATATCATGTATTTTCTATTGACAAATGCTCACAAGTACAACATCCACATTCAGTGCCTGTTAGCATTGTTAGGCCTTATACTGTAATGCATGTATGGCATCCACCACAGTTATACTATGTACATTTACATAGCTTCCTGTTCAGTTCCTGAAAAGGTGACATTATATGAATGCATAGCATTATATTAACACCACTGTATAGAGTTATTCTTATCCACATTTATGTTAGATAATTATATATCATCACAGGTTGTGACTGCATGGCAGTGAAATGGTTATTTTGGTCATGTTGTGCTGTGACTCACCTGTGGCAAGCACGTTGAGTACTGGCTTGTATAGCAACTGAATAATCCTGGTAATAACAGTTCCAACAAATGTGCTCATGTCATTCAGTTCTGAAGAAGCCCAGCTGTTATGGGTGAAAGCGCTTAACTTGTGAAACATTTATTTTTTGCTTTATGTTTCATGTTGCTGAGTAGTATTGTTCGTCCTCATTTTAGTTTGGTGAAATAAACCAGCTTTTTATTGAACGTTTGAGCACTTATTGGTGGATCCTGAGCACATTTGTTATTGGCTTGTATAGCATAACTCCACAGGTAGACTTTGTTTTATTTCTGGTACAGTGTGTGTGTCAAACAAGATCAAAACAGCTTCCTTGTTGAAGAGGCATTGACATTGTACTACTCACTGTTGTGTGAGCAGTAACATGTGTAGCTCCTTTCCAGTATTCTGACTAAATCTCATTGTTTGTATTATATTTGTAACTCCTTTCTTAATGCACACATTTAATTCAGTTATTTGTGACAGTCTTCAATGCTGTCTGAAGTGGTACATGCAGCTAATACGGAAGTCTGGAGAGAGCTTATTATAAGATGGCAGGGGTTTGAATCTGGTAACAGCTGGTAAGCAGTGGCTTACACACAGACAATAGTTAATGAACAGTCATAAGGCCACCTTTTTCAGGTCTTGTCCTACAAGGCAAGGTATTTGTACCCATTATGACAGGAAAGTTTGGTAAGTCCTTCAAGGGTGTTCTTTATGATATGATAAATATGAGTATTTCTATGGCTCCTATAATTTTTAAGCATTTCATTGATATCTTTCCTGATGTGTTTGAAAATGACATGATGCGAATATTTATTATGTCAGTCATTACAAACATCACCTATTGCAATGGAAAACTTGAAATCATGACATGTCATCTGATCTGTGTTGTCACTTGCCAATTATGTATGTTGTGTGTTATTAGATTACCATTTACAACACTTGCTTGTCTATTACATGTTCTTAGGTAATAAACCCTACTGACATTTCTTTGCAAAAACATGCCATTTCTGATGTACCTGGCATTACAGCTGTAAAGTCCATTTGTTTTTTGTGTATACATGATGAGGTGGAGAATGCAGAAGTGGTGTTGGGTTGCATACATAAACTCCCTGTATATACATCTCATACAATAACTGCAGTATATACATTCCCATAATGTATCTTCTGTCCTTGCTAACCGTTATTTCAAGTCAGGATTATCATCTTCCTCACATGCTCATAATTTTCATCATTGTCCATTTCAGCATCTTCTTTGTCATCATATTCCTCATAGTCATTAAATTCAATGTCATGTTCACTGCATTTTCACTTTCATCCTATCATTTTCATTGCATCTTCATCTTCATTGTCAACATTGTGTTTATTGAATCTTTCTCGTCTTCATCATCTTCATCATCATCATTCATTGTATCTTCATCATCTCTACTGTCATTATTATCTTCATTTTTCAGCTTTATTATATTGTCAGCATCATTTTTCTCTTCACAGACATTGGCTTCATCATCTTCCCATTTTATCTTCATTTCACAAATATGCATTTTAGTACAAAACTTTGCATTTGAGCTGTAATCCATTCAATCTGTAATGTATACAAACACAGTTTATTATAGGGCTGTTATTCAGGTGATTTATATATCCCTAGTGTTCTTCATAAAAGTGATAATCGCATGGTAGATCACTACTTCTTACAGTGCTATATCTACCTTATTACACTGTATGTGAAGCAAAGCATTATATGTTTTATTAGGAATTTTAATTTTACCTGTTGCGTTTTTCATTTGTTGCACTGTACTTGAATATAAGGGGATTTACCTATTCATTGACTTATTGTCTGACCAATTGATCAAGAGATTGATTGTGCTGCAGTCTATATTATACAGACTGTTCTTACTCAAAAAATGTAACACCAGAAGGTGAAAGCAGATGATATCTAAATAGGAGGTATCTGGGCAGTTGTTTAGTATACTCTAAATGCAGGCACAAATTTATTAAACTTATAGTTCTACTAAAGTAACTAAAGTAACTTAAGTAAAATCTATTTATTTTAGAATGAGAAAGCCTATTTTACATGATGAAAGCATAAACATTACAGCAAAAAGAAACTGTAGAAATTATCTGTGGACACAATTTATAATTGCCTAAATAGTCTTCCTCCATTCTTTTATTTCTTAGTTTTTCTGTTATAATTTTCTCTTCCTGACTTACATTTTTTCGGTATGTTATATTTTTCGGTATGTTATTTCTAAGCTAAACATAAAGGCAGATACAGACAGAAGAGTAATCCAGGCACTCAGTAACCTGGACTGAAATTCCAGTATTAAGTATACATGTCATAACACCCAGTATGTCAAGTGCTAAAATCAGTTCTCAGGGGAAAAAATAGTTCTGCAGGAAAAACTGGCGAAAATGTACAATGATAGTAATAACAGATGCCCCAAACGAGGAAATGACAGCATATGGCAGCTGTGTTCTTGGTCAGGCAACTTTTGCAAGTTCAAAGCAGCTGGAATGAATAAGAAGTAACTAAAAGACTCAGATTTATGGAGCCCACACATGGTAACACTTTTGTGTAAAATAAGTAAAAACCATTAAGAAGGAAAATATTTAGTGATTAATTTATGCAGTTTTACATATACATTGATAAGCAGTCCTACTTGTGACAAATACACTGGGAGTACAGGAATGGAGATAAATAACACTTAGATCAGTGTATTTTCATTAAGATGAATACAAAAACAGAACAAAGGTTACAGCACACATACAGTAATCAAAATCTGCCCATAGATACCTTTTCAGCATTAAGAGGTAGTAATAGATTAGAAGATAGCACAACTGATATTCAAATGAAACGAATCCCATAGAAAAAGTACAGCTGGCTATAGCTCATAAACTGATGTGAATGAAACCAAACCTAGATTCAGTGAATAGAAAACCTAGTGCTTAAACAGCTCTATGCATAGAATATAGACCACAAAAAGAGCTATTGATGGTGGGCATTCTTATATACAATGTGAAACACAAGGGAAACATGCTCCATACACAGCAACAAAAAGAAAGTACAGAGAAACAGAACAGACAAGGCACACCATATTATCTATATATAAAGAACAGAATGATACAGGATACTGTTAGGTGCAAATATAGAAGCATTACAGTAAGCAACAAGGCATTGGATAAAACAAGGCAAAGAGGAACCTCAGTGCATTGTCATGATTACAGTTAAGCCTCATCTCTGACTGAAATATGACAAGAGGTGGCACATGTTATATACTTCTAGCGGGGAATGATAGCAAATAAGTCACAACTGTATGACATTTATGAAGAAAGCAGTTCTGCTGACAACAAATGAATTACTAATATGTGAAAGAGGCAAACATTTGTTCAGTTAAAGGAATGGTTATCATATCCAAAAGCTTTGTAGAAATATTTGCACATGATGTAATATAATCTGCAACTGCTTTGGATTTCTTGGTTTATTATTTACTTTCTTCTTGCTTTATAACAGTTTGTATTAATTTAAATGTGTTTTACTTGGAGTTTAAAAAATAAAGTCTTGGTTAAGACCAGTTAACAAATACTTGTGCTGCATTCTTTGACTACAAAGGATTAACTGCATCTGAATTGTGGGAGGAGCTGAGAAATAACATGTTATTTAAGGTTAGGAGAAAAGGTTAAAGTTTATTCTATGAGAGATCTGTCACAGCTGCTGTATAACTGTTTTTGGTTTTAACGCCATACCTCTCATATCCTTGCTGTGCTCTTAAATCCTCTCCTTCTTATGTCGCATGCACGTTATGTAAATCTGACTTTAGAAGCCCCGCCCACTGTTTTCTTATCTGTTCATAACAGTCAGCATTAAAAGATAATACTGGGAAAGCTAAGTCTTTAGGCTGATAAAACTTCAGTTTCACTCCCTTTTATATCTGCTAATCTACTACTTCCAGATTGCAATACCTAGTTTTAAAATCTCAGGTGTATTTCATAGTATTGTACTAAAAAGACCTGGGACTATACTAAACTGCACATTCTTTGGCTTAATATATGATTTACCTACTTGGCCATGCCTAGACTGTTTTGAAATGTTGCTTCTTGTGAAAGGAAAGGCATACTTGTTCATTCCAGATGAGTGTTTGAGCAGAGTGGATTTCATTTAAACCATTATTGACT
This sequence comes from Protopterus annectens, assembly GCF_019279795.1. Lineage (NCBI taxonomy): Eukaryota > Metazoa > Chordata > Ceratodontiformes > Protopteridae > Protopterus > Protopterus annectens. The sequence continues at coordinate 291,554,935 of NC_056744.1, forward strand.
GACATGCTAATTTTTGTTCCCAACTGTCTTACCCCTATTCCACCTTGGGCTACCTGAGTATTAACATCTTGTAACACATTTTTGGCTACAGCTCATGTTACAAAGGAAACCCAGAAAAAAGGAAAGATAAGAAAAAGAGAAATCTATAATATTCCAAACATGTTTTCTACCTGGGACTATACTACACTTCATTTTACACTCTGCTTTAAAAGGGCTTTTGTGAGAGTTGCGTACTTGGACCTGCCTGGAACTTTTGTTATGTCTTTTTTTTGAAAGGAAAGACAAGTGTCTCCATTTTGGATGACTGTTTCAAAAGAATACTTTCTAAATTAAATCTCACAGCCTGAAATTTGTGCACTTGGATCAGTGTTCTACTGTGGTCAGTAATGCATAAATAAATACATACATGAATAAATGTAAACACATTATACTTGCTTTTATACAAGGACATACAGCCTTTGTACAATTGGACTTCACTGCAACGTGGAATCTATACTTTTTACATTATCGTCTGTTTCTCTGTTTATGATTTGTTTCAATGTTCATGATGATAGTGTAACAGTTAATAAAAAGTTAATTAAATTTAACAATCTAAAAAATGTTTTAAAATGGCATGGCCTATAAAAGTGGGCCAAAGTCCCTTATCCATGACTATGTGCTATTAAGATAAACATGAGGGTTTTCTTGGAAAATGTTTAATCAGTGGCTTTATTTTATTAGACCAATGGGGGTAACAAATCTGGGAGGTATAACAGTACCTTACTTAACTCCATGGCACTCTCCATATCTGCAAAATATCTTTAGATGAGCACAGCCAATCCCTATTCAGCATTCAAATTAGGATGATCTAGTCCTCCAGTCATAAGCCTGCCTTATATCTTCCACTGATTTGCTACTGTGTATGTGGAAACCACGCAATCTGTATTAGCTAAGTATCCTCAGATTAAGTACTGCTAACTCCCTCCCCCCAGACCTCCCAGCCTAATGCACAAATGTATAAAAGAAAAATTGCATAAAACTATTTAAGATCTGATGATGTCTTCATATGAAAGCACTTTACTCTTGCTAAATAAAGCTCTTTTTTTTCTTGCCTTACTTTCTATCTTTGTACCACAGTCGGTGGTTTTGTGTCAGTGTTGTTTTTCTAGAATTGAGAAGTGAGAAGAAGGAGATTGTTTTTTGGTGTAATAGGGGATGTCGTCTGACCCTAATCGAGATATCCCCCGTGTTTTTCAGGAAGAACCAGTTACTTTTTCAAATGTAAATGGTTTGGTTGGAGCTCAGGGGGGCTCCCAAAGGACTATGGAACAATATCTAAATGGCTCTTCTCAGATTTTGGGTATGGCACCTGAAAATCGTTCGTTGGATGTATCTGCGGGTCCATTATTCAAAACTTTTGTCAGGGAAAGAGCAAAGAGAATGCCTGACCCTTTTAACTCTGTAGGATAAGCTGTGAATGTTATACCTTTTGACATGAGAAAGCAATGTGAGAAGTATGAGAGACTATTGGAAAAAGAATCTAAAACATATTTCAATATTTTGCATTTGCAGAGGTACATAGATCTGGATATTACCCCCAAGGGTCTGAGGTTTGTCAAGAATCCTAGTACTCCATTTGATTTGAACTGTCCGATGGACAAACAATTCAAAGAATGTTGGTTCCAGGCAGCACATAAATGTGTAACCAAATGGTTGCACATCTTATTGGAGAGGGACCAAATTAAACATAAAAAATTGAAACAAGAGTTGGTGGTCCTGTCTCAAACTATTAGTAATTCTTTGGGGGCTCAAGGTATTAAGAGTTTCTTGGACAAAACCAATAAAAATCTGATTTTGTTAGAAGCTGAGCTTGTAGAACAAAAAAAGTTTAAATTAAAAAGAGACATACATGAGTATGAGGCGGGACTTGCATTTACTTATTCAACCAACTGAAAGACCAGAAATGCCATCATGTTAAGTTAAAAAAAAGTGCTTCTGCTTCCTTTATTTCTTCGGGGGAGGAGAGCTGTTATGAGACTGATGCGAGTGATGAGTTTCCAGTATTGCCACAACCAGGAAGACCAGTGGAACATGCGTGAACCTTTTGGAATCAAGAGGAACATTTTCAGTCATACCAACAGGATCGACAGGGACAGAAGCGAACAAGGAACTTTGAACAGGACTTTGGCGACAGGGGGAAGGACTATTGGGGGGACAATAAACAGAGACATTCCAAAGGACATTATTTTAACAAGAAATTTAAACGGTGAGTCATGCAATATTACAGGTTTGCTTGTTAATCTTTCATGTTGTAATTTGACAAAAGAACAAGTTTCTGTTTTAAATTTAGGACTCAAGTCTGTGCCCACTGTTTTGCTGAGGGCGCATGTAGTTAGGCAAGAAATGTTTAGATTCTTAAGAAAATTATTCTTGAAGAATCATTTTGCTAGAGTTATGGAAGTTAATGACGAGGTTAGAAGTGACTCCATGTGTTATGAATCTGACGAAAGTTTTTTCTCCTGCTTTGATGCAATAGAAGGATCGAATGACACAGGTATGGTGGACATTGTGTCTTGTAATGTGGGGAATGTGGTTAATATGACATATATACCTACTTTGAATAAGTTTATACCTCCTTTTGACAATCCACGTGTTTCACAATTTGGGGCAATGATAGGGTTTGGAGGTGAAAATATTTGTGAGTCTGTGTTGTTAAACAGAGCAAACCAAATTCACGCATGGTGGATCCAGCGCAGGGCTCAACCAAATAGCATTAATCCACCACAAAGCAACTGGGGCAGGAAATACGTGGGGTGGCAATCTTTAATGTGGCAAAATAAAATCAAATGAAATGCAAACTTGGTTTCAACCTAACAATGGCCTTCTTCAGTGCAGAATGAAAAATATTTGAAAAATAAAAGGTTCCATGTGCCTTATATAGTGAAACATTTTTAAAAGGTGTAAACACAATAAAAAAATGTTTCACATAAATCATATAAAACAAAAGGCAAATATAAATAAAGAAAAAAGACATATAAAAAAATACACAGCGCAGGGCTCAACTAAATATAGATTTCCATTGTAAGAAGACAGCAGCAGTACAATACGTTATTTTGGCAGGTAAAAGCTTTGTAGCCAATGTTTGAGTTTTCGCCGCTTTTGACAAAAAGCAACATGATATGCAATTTCGTGCCTGCTAGTGTGAAACATTTGGAAAGTATAACAAGGTGAACTGGTGACATAACATATATATATAAAGTATAACATACCGTAAATATAAAACACAATAACATACAAAAATATACATATATATAAACATATACATATATCACTATATATAAATATAGCTCATTATCAACACCCACAGCATTGATATATGATCTATTTATTTTTAGGCCAGATTTATATTAACCCTGGCCAGTTTTAATATCGATAACAATTAACTATCATTGTGCCGCTATATGTGTTTGGCACCAATTTTTTATACAAACATAATTTTAAATAAAAAGTTTTAAATGTTAAAAGTTTGTTATTGTTGATATGTTTGATATACAAACATACTGTTGTTCACAAAAGTTGGCACAATGATAAAAATTTATTCAATATGAATCACTTATTTATTGCGCTTTGTTTAATAAAATGGAAAAAATGAATCAAATCTTTATTCATGGGATCTGTGCTTGTGTTTTATCAGAATTAAACTCAATATATGAATTTATTAATTATGCAACTGTGTCAATTCCTTATTTTTATATATTTATATATATATATATATATATATATATATATATATATATATATATATATATATATATATATATATATATATATATATATGTATTTTGTATATGAAAAAATTTTTTTTTCTATTTTTTTTTGTTTTTCATGATTTTTTATTTGTCAAATTTTTATTGTGTTATTACACCTAAAAATTTTCACTATATAATATAAGGCAATGCACCATTTTTCATTTTTTTTCAATCATTTTTCATTGAACCGAAAAGAAGGCCATTGTTAGGCTGAAACCAGTTTGCAATGTTTGATTTTATTTTGCCACATTAAAGATATTTACCTGCTTGCCATCCACCTTGTGCTGGCTCGTTTTGTGTGGATTAATGTGTTGTTAAACAAACATGAAATTAAATATAATTTGACATTGAAAGAATGAAAGGCACTAAAGTCTTTGGAAAGAAGGAAGGATATAGTGATAAAACCTTCTGACAAAGGGAATAAAATTGTAGTTATGAATGCAGTTCAGTATTTTAATATGTGCATGCAACATTTGAATAATACTGAAGTATATGAAAAGTGTAGTATTGTGGATTATAAAAAAAGCAGTGGTTGAATATGAACAGAAGCTTGATAATTATATTCGGAAGGGTTATTTTTCTGAAAAAGATGTTAGGGACAAACTTGTTAATTGTAACAGTGAGGTAGCTTTCTTTTTTTGTCTGCCAAAAATACACAAAAGTATGATAGAGCCTCCGGGCAGACTCATCATTTCTGCTTGTAAATATTTTTTACGCTATATGGGTTTATTATTACATAGAATTTTATTGCCTTATGTTAAAGCATCCCCAGCGTATATTCAAGATAGTGTGGATTTGTTGAATAAAATCTCCTCTTTAAGATGGAATGAGAAAAAGTTTTTTCTGGTATTTGATGTAAGAAGTTTGTATACCTCCGTCAAACATGTAGATGGTTTAAGAGCTATCCATCATTTTTTGGGCAACAGCCCTTTTGTTAATTTTGTAATGGAAATGGTTAATTTTTGTTTGAAAAATTATTTTTTTCATTTTAATAATGAATTGTTTAGACAGAGGCAAGGTATGGCTATGGGGGCAGCATTTGCCCCTATGTATGCCAATCTTTTTATGTCTTTTTATGAAACTCAATTTTTATTTAAGTTAAATTTTATGAGGCAATATGTTGATTTTTATTTTCGATATATAGATGATTTAATTTTTGTATGTGATGGAGGTTCAGAAGAAGTGGATCATTTTGTGTCAGAGATGCATGATAACACATATGGTCTATCATTTGATGGACTACAAATGGGGAGAAAGGTGATATATTTGGATTTAGTTCTGGAAGGAAATATGGATGGTAATATTTCCTATAATGTCCATAGGAAGTTTTGGATGGGAACCAGTACCTCCATGCTTCTAGTTGCCATCCTCCCCATGTTTTGAAAGTGTTACCTTATGGAGAGTTATACCGCATTTCTAAGCTATGTAGTAATAAGGAAGTATTTGGGATGGAATTAGAACAGACCAGGAATATGTTTTTGAAAAGGGGTTATAACCCTGACATTTTGAAAGAGGCAGAAATTAGAGTTTGGGAAAAGATATATAAAAATGTTGGCAGGACAAGTAGCAGATCAGGCTTTGGGACAATGCAAGGCCTGTAGACTTTTGATGGTGAGGAGGCTAATTGAAATAAAGCAGATACAATATATTATGTGTCAGTATATAACATCAAAAGTGAGGAAATGAGGACTTTAGTGGAATATTATTGGAAATATTTAACAGAAGATAGGTTTTTGCATGAATTTTACCACATAAGCCCCTCTTTTCATACAAGAGGGGAAGGAACTTGAAAGATATGGTGGTACATTTACCAGCTGTGGATATACCTGATTTATTAGTTACTAAAGGAACATTAAGCTGTAACAAATGTAGTGTTTTTTAAGAATGTGGTGAAAACCTTTGATAATATAAATGGGGTTAAATTTGAACCCAGAGAGGTTTATTCATGTAGAAGTAAAGGGGTTGTTTATGCACTGAGATGCCCTTGTGCCCTATTTTATATAGGGGAAACAAAGAGAGAATTTCGTGTCAGATTTATGGAACATATGAGAGATGTTAGGAATAAAAGGGAAGATAAACCAATTTCTCTACACTTTAAAATGTTACATGACAGTGATGTTTCTAAGTTAAAAGGTACAGTTTTAGAAACAGTGGATTGTTTTTGTGGAGATGAAAATGTGTTAAAACAAACGTTGAGGTATAAGGAAAGTATTTATATTTTAAAGTATAAGACACTTGTGCCTAATGGTCTTAATAATGATTTAAATTGGAAATGTTTGCTTTAAATTTTAATTACTTTATTGATTAATTGCTGTTAATTATGTAGGGTGTGTATATAAAAAAAATGTGTGTTCATGTTTGTCACTGTTTGTTACTCCTTGAAGGTGGTTGCACCTAAGCACTAGAGAAAAGAAAGAATAAAAGTTTTAAACTTTCTTGCCTTACTTTCTATCTTTGTACCACAGTCGGTGGTTTTGGGTCAGTGTTGTTTTTCTAGAATTGAGAAGTGAGAAGAAGGAGGTTGTTTTTTGGTGTATTAGCTAAGTATCCTCAGATTAAGTACTGTTAACTCCCTCCCCCCAGACCCCCCAGCCTAATGCACAAATGTATAAAAGAAAAATTGCATAAAACTATTTAAGATCTGATGAAGTCTTCATATGAAAGCACTTTACTCTTGCTAAATAAAGCTCATTTTTAGAAGGATGGAAAACATCATGACCTCTTTCAATAAATGGAGATTAAGATTCATTGCAAGTTACTCTTTTACCTTTAAACAGAAACAGGCAACACTCTTTTTTAATGTGAGTTTTGCTTCTCTTGCGCTGTGTTACTTCTAGGCTGGTTTGCCATTTTTTTCTGCCCTTAGAATCTCTAAACCTTAAATAAAATCATTTCCCTTTTCTTTTCACTGCAAATTCTGCTTTGTCATACTACTGCTAATCTATACTCTGTCACAATGTTTCAATGCATCTTCTATAACCAGTATCTGTATCCATGCTTGTAACTACAGCTGCACCTGTATTTACACGTACCTCTACAGAGAATCAAGACTGTAAAGTCTGAACACTTAAAGTCACATATAGTAGGCCTAGTACAAGTCTTGTTATAGGTGCTTTTGATGTTAGATATATTGATACTATACCCAATAGACTGAAAAAGAAGTGGATTGTGATCCCTTGGCTAACAAGATGCCTTTGTCTCTTTGTCTTTCCCCTCCAACCCCCAACATGCCTGATTTTTTAATAAGATTTTTATAAGTCTTTAATTAATTTAATCTGTTCTTTATAACATGATCTTGTTCTAGTTGTTTGTGGTACTATGTTTTTGAAAAAGGCTATCCCCAGTACTCATGAAGCTCGGCGCAAGGCCAACGTTAGGCTTGCGCCGACCATGCAGCATGAAGATGGAGCAGTAGCGCCAAATGCATTTTAATGAAGGCACGCTGCCACCACAGCCACGTGCATAGGAAAGGAGTGGGAGTGCATAGGGCATGTTGAAGTGCCGCACGGAGGCATGGAAATGTCAGCTGTTGATGTGCAACCTAAAATGCTTGCATATAACAATTTGCAAGCAATAGTAATCACATCTGTCAGTGTCCGTGGATACTGAAATGTATGCAAAGCATGCAAGACAGTTCCTGTGAACACAAAATGAAGAAGCAAACACAAACGCACGGTAGGGAATAATGGGTCCCTATCCCGTGAACAAATGACACTGAAAACCATGTGCCCGTAGTCCAATGCAGTGTAGATAGTTATACCAAGTGGAAGTGAAATGCATCATATGTTAGCGCGCCTGCAATAGGTACGTCCAGCCCAATGGTCAGGGTCACCAGCTGACCCATATTGTGAGGGAGGGTACACAGCTGGGCAGATGTGTCCATAACAAAAAACACGATAAATGTAAATATCTAGCAACCATATGACCTAATTATATCCCACAACCATGTAATAGTCACAAACAATAGGTATGTCCGTATTTCACATACCAAATGTGACAGGAAATAGAATAAGCATGTAAACGAAACAGAAGGAGCATATAAACTGCTACAACAAATAAGACAACATGTAGGCTGAAAGGAACAGTATTATCCATAGCGTTGACTGTGGGTACGTGTTGTCCAGTACATTCGGATATGCGTCTGGAATATATCCCATCCTGGACATAGGAAAAGGTGGCATCCTACCAATGATTAGAACAGTCGGCCAAAATCTGCACATCTGCGGTCCAAGCCAAACTTGTCAGGATTTGTCACAGTTGAACGGGTATTACCCGGGTATACCAACCATGTCATGAAAGTTAAGTATGAGTGTGTACCTATGTGCGTGAGGTATAGCATGTGGAAAGTCAAACATGGCAGGGTAGTCCACACAACCATACAGGTACCTGACATATGTAGGGTATGCAATGTGTTACCTTGACCATGTCATGTGCCATCAACCAAAGCAGTGATGGATGGAGTGTCAGGAATATGTGTGTGGGGGGGATGGGTAATGGTATAATCCTCAAAGGCGATACTGTGTTGTATGCAGAATAGGTGAACCGGAGGTGTATGAGGGAGCAGCGGGTGAAGCAGAAAAAAACACAAAAACATGTATACACATCTGCAATACAACCAGACAGGCCATACTGTAGAACACAACCCCACAAACATATGAATATTAAAATGTGTGATAGAAATGTACAGGCATGTCACCGGCACATACCCACAGATTGGTCCTGATGGAACTGGCCATATCAAATGCAACACCTGGATGCATAATTGACTACCCAGCATCCCCTCCACAGCACACAACCCACCCCCATTCCTGAACGTCCACCAAATCCAGCCATACTTGGCCTACTAGTTTGGTGCAGCCACATCTACACATAGTGACCTCTATGTATATGTAGTAAGTAGTGTCACCCTAGGCAGTTTCAGGATTGCAAACTATGTATCCCTTGCATGTAAAACCCCCAGCACATTTTCGTAACACCAGAAGAATGTTCAGTATCGGTCTTGTTATTGGTCTTGTTAAATTTTTGGGATATCCCTCATGGGATAAGTAACCTGTGTAAACATTAGAATGGGTATGAAGACACGATGTCCAGTTCTGTAGACATCTGGACACAAGTTGGAATGTGCAGTAGTGGTGCACAAGACTGTCCAGCCATAGATGGTCATGCAGAACCTAATGCCCAGGATCAAACACCTGCCCGTGATGCACGTGTCCCGACACGAATAAGCGAGAGAATATATTGCACACATTCATATAGTTGCACATGGTATAAGGGTGATGAAGGCACTGACGTAAACAGGATACCCCAGATCCACTGTGTGAGGGACAATTAACGTGTGTGTAGGTGTGACCTGATGAACAATGATACAATGCCAAATGTCCTGTGATTGTAGGAAATAAATATGTACCATACTGCATGTAACAGTTGCCTAAAACGGTCACGTCAGGATAGAATAAATGTAATTCGTACAAGAAACAGGCAAACAACAAAAGTGCTAAAGGTATAGGCTCACAGCTAGGAAACAAATGAATGTTCTAAACCTGCACTGACCGTGGCCATGTGTTGGCCCAAACAATCTGGTGTCCCCAGTAGGGTTACCATCTGTCCCACTTTGCAAGGGACAGTCCCTCTTTGGACAGTTGTGTCCTGACAAAAAATATTAAAAATGGCAAATGCCCTGAGATTGTAGGACATAATTATGTCCCATATGTTATGTAATAGTTGCATAAAATAATTATTTCTGTATCTAAAATGCCTAAATGTTACAAGAAACAGAATAAGCAACTAAACCGCTACAACAATAGGCTTTTATGTAGGGAAATAAGTAAAGTTCTATCCTTTGTACTGACCATGGGTATGTGTCAGCCTGTAAAATCTGATGTGTGTTCCAAAAATGTCCCATCTTGGCCATTTGAAAAGGTGGCAACCCTAGTCCACAGAATACATCCCAACCTGTACATATGACAATGTCAATGCTACCAATGGTCAGAGCAATCGCACAATAACTGGCCAGCCTCTTAACCACTCACAAAGCCAGTGACCTTTGGCGGAAAGGTGTTGAATGAGAATGACTACTTACAACAATGAAGAGTAATAGATGCATTTAACTGCAGAAAATTAGTAGTATTATGAATCTGTCAACACGTTCCATGTTAATAGTACTAATATGGTAGAAGTGTCCGTGATTGTCCCTAAGTTGTCATAGCCTTGTCCCTGTCACTGTAGAAACGAATCCCCGAGTATCACAGAGGTCTGTACACATAAGTACACCAACCATCACATCTGTTGACAGGACTATTGCATACCTGTAGTGAATTTATAACTGATGTCCAGAATAATATTCATTGTATCTATAAATGAATGAAATAGTCAAATGTGAAGGGAAACACGTGGAAAGTGCTTGCAGCGTATGTCACATAAAGCTGCACAAGTGTGAGTAGAGCACCTCTTCACACCAGAGGCAGGGTTATACCAGTGGCCATAACATCGCTGAAGTGCTACGTCAACATTGTAAACAGACGGAATGTAGTACATGCTGCAACCACCTACACTTGTAACCCACAAATCATTCGTAATCCATAACACCAGGAAAGGCACTTATGTGCAAATATGAATGGATGGTGAGCCTGTAAATACACGAGGTGGTACAAAAAAGGGCAATGTGTAAAAGTGAGTCATGGCTGCAATATCAGGTGTATAATGGCTGTTATGCATGGAAACTCAACACGGGTGTGCAGGAGAAACTATGGATATGCGATTATGGACACAGGAGTGCTAGGGTATGTTGTGCCAGGTGCAATGGAGCAGCCCGTGGAGGTCAGCTAGTACACAGGTGAGATTCCCAGATAGAGTGTCGTTTGCATGGAGACATGCGTGAATGGGCGTATCGTTGTCGGACATTGTGCATCAGGGCTGGCAGCCTGGCAAGTAAAACCTATATGCCACCCATGAGCGGAACAGAGTTCTGCTGTGACAACCCCAAACCGGGAAAAGCAGAAAGACACAACTACATGAAGGCATCAATATGTTGACGTACAGTCACAGTAACACAAACACTCATCCTATCAACAGTAATAATATGAATGTGCACAGAAACAAACACAGTACCAAGAATAATAGGCTGCGCATACGAGTATTAGGTCGAATGACACTGTATCACATCCCAGTTAGCAGCAGCACCCCAGACATCAAAAACGTGCGACACCTGTCCGCTGTATAACGTGCAATATACTGATCACAAGTTCACCCTAGTGAAGTGTCAGTGTCATAATGACTAAGGCAATAGTATGCTGTTGAAGCAGAGATAAAACCCAATATGCATGTGTAAGTGTCCATGCCCGGGAAATGTATAGGTTAACAGACACACAGATGTATATATAGATAAAAATGTATATATACATGTATCTATATTAATTTACATGCACATATATATTCATACAGATATATATATATATATATATATACACACACACAAGGATATACTACGGATATATATTTATATATATATATATATATATATATATATATATATATATATATATATATCTATATACACACACACAAACAACAGGTATTGATATATACACATACACACAAAACAAAATATATATGTCAGTGTAGATATACACATGCACATAAATAGGTTACTTCACAGCAATTAGGGGTAACATATTTACAGCCCAGGCATATGTGACTGGGAGGTCCAATAAATAGACATTGTACCCCCCACATCGCCCAGCTAGGCCGGACAGACATACAGACAGGCAATGCAGATCAATACACTGCCGCTGTCCAAAACACCGGTAGGAAAGTACCAGTGGGAGAGATCTGCAAGGTCTACACTTTAAACATGGATAACGGTGTCCCTTGCAGGACCCCAAAAATTCAGGGTACGTGTGAATCTGCTGACACTAATATGAGCAGGATGTAGGTGTACATGGAACAGTAGGTTGTGCAAGTGTGATAATACATGGGTTGACAAAATGTATGACATGTGTCCCGAGATGGGGAGAGTGGGCAATGTGTAGGGGTGTGCTCATACCCCAGCTGTGCTCGCAGTAAGTATTTGTCATGACTGCTGTAGAGGGGTGCCAGGTAGGTGGACCATGGGTATGCAATAATGGTCTTAAGTGTGCAGGTGCTGGTTGGCAGAGATGTAGTAGGCCCGCCCAGTGGAAGTCATTAATATTCCTATGTGGGCATAGCATACGCCTACACCTCTCAAACCTGAAGAGCACATCTACCGGATAGTCTGTAAACCATCGGGGGAATACATAGAGACCAAATCAGTGTCGTGTACCCGATTAGCATGGACGTCCATAGTTACATATCAGAATGTAACAAAGTCCAACTAAACACTTCCAGAACTAGTGATATTAGGTGAACAGGTGGCGGAATACAAGTAATGACAGATGACAACATGTATGAGTCAGAAACAGCATGTACCTCGACAAACGTGAATGAATACATATGCTCTGTGACTGTAAATGTGTCTGGTTAATAGAACCAATTGTCTACTTGTGTCCCACAGAGTGTTATGCATTGTTACTTATATAGTGTTCATTCACACCCATTGGTATGTGAATTCTGCTACTGACAGAAAGTGCATAATGTGATGACCACCTTAGGTAGATGATAGCATAATAGAAGTGGTTCAACACCCATATGCCTGCGAGGGACACACCCATCTGGGCAGTTGTGTCCTGCAAAATGACAGTTATGGCACATGGCCTGTGAGTTCGGGAATGGAGGCTATATAGTGTGTGTAGTGGTGTCAAAAATTAATTTGTTGTATCAGAAACAGCTATATGTAATAGGAAACAGTATTATCAATTATAATGCTACATGAATAACCTTAACGTATGCAAACCATGGAAGTCATCCGTTTACTACTGGCTGTGGGTATGTGCTACCTTGACACATGTGATAGCTCTACATATAGGGTCTATAGGGCCGCCACCATTCTGAATGGCCAAAGTGGAACCTGCTCTGTAGAAATGTCAGACGTACCAGGGCAGAACATACCTACAGCCATGTATAGTACAGAAATATACATATCGACACAAATCAAAGCGTAGCCTAGCAGCAGTAAAGTTGCTTATGCTACTACATATAACATATCGACGTGTCAGGTGTACAAGACCTTTAACAAGCAACCAGTACAGACACGTACAACATGAGAATGTCCCCTAATCAGGACAGTTGCAATGGCTAGAGTATTGTCCATACCTCTCAACTGTCCCTGAATTTCAGGTATGTCCCTGAGTTTGACTGAAAGTTTAACTCTGTCCCTCTTAATCCCTCCTAAAATTAGTGACTGTTGAAGGAAAGGTGGTGAATTTCACTTAATGACTAATGACAATAAGTAAGAGGTATAAACTACTTTTACTTCAGAATATGTGTATTAAGTCATATGCTCTGATTCTGTCAATGTTTCAAGTTAATAGCACTACTTTTGTAAATGTGTCCCTGATTTTTTCTTGACCTGTCCCTGATTCTGTAGAAATGTGTTCCAGATTGGTGGAGAGGTCTGGTATTGTCACATGAGATATGCCTAATGAGGGACTGTCCCATGCAAAGTGGGAAAGGTGTCACTCATACAGTCTCCCGTCGTGCAATCTGAAAGGTGGAAAACATACAGTAGTTATGCGGTAGCATGACTCGGTGGACAGCTGCGTTAACAAAATCATAGTCACATGTCAGCATTGCAGAGTATCAGTTCCCATGTTTCAGGCAGATGGGAGCAGATCGTATGAGGAACACTCATATAATATGATTACGTCACTGGACAAGCCGCCGAGTCCGTACAGTCGAACGCCTGTCATCGCAAAATGGTTACACATACCCGATAATGTAGTCATGTAGTCCGATGTAATATGCATCACAAGGGATCGCACACACCCAGCATGAGTGACAAATGTAAGCGGAAATTTCGGTGAGCGAGCGGCTGTAAGCGTGTTTGTCTACCAGTATGCCAGTAGTGCACTGTCAAAGAAATGTGGAGTCTAAATGGGTATAAGGTGCTGTGACCAGAGGTCAGCAGTGCTTAACATTGTGCAAACCCACGCACAACTGCTCCCACCTGCTGGAATGTGCCTCACCCAGTCCGTATCCAAAGGCGTCAGTCTGTCCGCAAACAAAGAACCGCCCTATTTACGTGTTGGTAGCAGTACCCTGCGCACATAGCACATGTGAATTAACAATAGACCATGGCATATGTACAGACAATAGACCACACACACACCGTACAGCACAGTCATCCAACAGTATAGCAATGTACTGGCAGATATGTCCAGATCACTGGTGTATGCATGCCTGGCCGTCCTGTGTTTCAGTGTGTGAGCATGCCCAGTATGACTGTTACACATGTTGTCGACCGACATTACCGTCATACTGTCATGTGTGTTAGCATGCCAAGTATGGTCAACTGTATTGCATGTGTCACATGTCCAGATAGTTAGTACTGTGTTTCTGACCCCTCCATTCTACACAGACAGGTGTCATACTGTGTCTGCAGGGTAGCTAATGGTCATGTGGCATTGACAGTTGCTACATGTCTGCATAGCGTGGGGGGACATCCAACCACAACCACAGTCTTACACAGCACCGTGGGTGGTGCACATGACTCTCACATGTGTAGGTTTGATGGGGGCACAGCCAACAGTTGTACACATCTGCCGCTACTGTACTGGTATGCCGGGTACTCCATGTCAGTGTGTGGACCTACCTAAATTGCTGGTTGAAGGGATAACAGTGTACGTCAGTTCCCAGCTTTAATTACCATCACAGAGGTGTTGGACGTCTTAGCTTACACAACCTACATCAAACTGCCTGGCCTGCTGTAGTCTGTGTGTGTCTTAGGGGTTTGGGGTCATTCACTGGGCATATCCATAGGCCATCGTATATCATTTGTCTGTATTGGTCCACATCTGTCCAGCTGCATGGAATGTGTGTGGGCTGTACGGACACACATGATGATCAGCCCATAATCTGCAATGGGTTAGGACACCCTGTATACTACAGGCTACCATTGTGATCCCCATATGTGCTACAGAGGTCATGGTGCCACTATGGATGTGTACTGTCTGCTGCCCTAACATTTGGCCACCACAGTCACTTGTATGCTCACATACATACCATAGCAATGGGTAAATACACATTCTGATACAACTGCCAATTGTTAGGTCAATAGACATACCCTGGGTGTGTTCTGGACTTGAAGACGGTGCTGGAGGGCTGC
This sequence comes from Protopterus annectens, assembly GCF_019279795.1. Lineage (NCBI taxonomy): Eukaryota > Metazoa > Chordata > Ceratodontiformes > Protopteridae > Protopterus > Protopterus annectens. The sequence goes on from NC_056744.1 coordinate 291,569,962, forward strand.
CTATGTCGGATGCACACAGTGCACCTCCTATACATGGCTGAGCACAGGTAGTGTCATGTTTGGCATCCATTGTACTGTGTGTGGGTCAGAGAGGGGAAGTCCGTGGGTACCTACTGTGTCAGTGCATATGCCTTGTGTTGCCTCTTTGCCAAGGGCAGGTCATACTGTACACGGGTTTTCGCCAACTGTGCCCTGCTCAGTTAGTTCCTTCACCAAGTCACACTGTGCATGTACAGCCTTGGCAGTGGTGTTGGGCTGTGTGGCCCTGCCCCATGCTGTTCCTGCTGCAACTGTTACTGCAGGATAAGATTGTGTAGCATAGCAAATACCATAACAACTTGTATGCATGTGGCTAGTGAATACTGCAGAGCTCCACCGGATGTGTCCGGACACCAGGACCGTGAACTGAGCATCCCAAACACATGCACAAGTATATGTCTTGCCTGTGCATCCGTCTCAGTATGGTGTGAGTGTTCAGGTGTGTGTGCATTGCTGATGGGTGTCATCAGCCACGACACCAGTGTTTACCCAGCATCCCCCACTAGGAGACTGTAGGGGATTTCCATATTGGCATTGGTGTGGTACAGCTGTGTCAGAAGCCATATATCAGAATCATCATAGCTTCCAGGGCAGACAGCACACACATTCAATCTCATGCCCTGGCCATCTCATATGGCCTAGCTGTTGGAGGGTATGCCCCTGCAGTGACTGTAGGCCCTACCCCGTTCACCAGGTGGTGCTTCGATGTGTATGTGTGTGCAGGCTATAGCACCCAGTACCCCAGGGTAGTCATCCATGTGGTTGAACTGATGCATATTGCTGGTCTACTAATCACATGTGTTGAGGACATGTACGTGCTCACTAGCATGTGTTGACATGATGTCTGTGAACTGGTGCAATACTCTGGATGAAGATGCCTGTGAGATACCCATGATATTTCCAGTTGTGCTGTGTGAGGTACCTGTGGCTAGTACACCTAGGCCAACACATACCGTGGTATCCACTGTGATGTGTTTCCTCAGCCTGTTTGATGTGACAGGTGTGGCAGGCACAGGTCAACAAGCTACTGTAGGAGGTCTCTGTCCACCCCATAGTGCTCCACCATCCCCAGTCCATGTAGCCCCTGGTAAGTCGCCCTGGGTCTATAAAGTCTTATGTCACCCCAGTGAGGGTTGTTCGGCAGCATACACATCCTCACTGCCCAAGCCTCCTGCACATGTTGATATATGTTGCCTGCTGCAGCGCATTTCATTTGGTTGGACTGTGTCAAGAAATGTCCCCGCAGGTATACACCGGTGGTGTAGAGTGCGGATGAAACCTGTGTGTATGCTGCTTGCTCACATTACCGTACTGTTCAGGTGCGGGCTGGCAATGTCATCTTCTGATTGTGCTGATCAACACCTGTTTGTGCAGCCTGTACACCCTGACTACCCCACCACTGCTGTCATCCCTCCCAACGTCACCAGGCAGGTATAGACACACCCCTAGCTTAGGCGTGCTAAGGCAGGAGCACTCCCGAGGCACAGTTCTGCAATGTACTTACAGTATGCCTGACCTCCCTCCCATGCTGTCAACTATATTCAAGACTTGCACCCGGCTGACTACACACATACACTCCAGGGACCGACATCACACACTGGTGATAAATGGGATACACTATTGTCAACCTCATCTGGATAGTATAGTCTTCTAATGAATAGTTATATGACCCATACTGAACCTCCAAACGCTCAGATCCGTACACAACTGGCAACAGGTGCCTTACTATCACCATATCCGATGTCCCATGGTCTTCCCAGCAACAAAATAACCGGTGTCTACACGACTACAACCCGTGACCCTGCACACTACAGACGATGTGCATTACCACCATGCCATGGCAGATATACATAGATCCCAGGTTATCACATACAGATCATACGGCACAAGCATTCAATAGTGCTGATGTCCCCAGACATGTATGTTCACATCTATGTCCACCTCTATATCTACATATATCATATATATTATTTGTATACATATATACATGGATATATATATATATATATATATATATATATATATATATATATATATATATATATATATATATACATACATACATATACATGTACACACATATGTCGATATGGCATTTATATCACAACAGCGGACCACATGACAGCAATGCATTCGACAGGAATGAAAAGGAAACTACATGTGCCACCTGCATCATGTAGTGTTGTTACTATCAAGGCACGTGTGTTGTGTTGCATCACACGGGTCAGACCGTATCAAGGGTAAGAGTAGGGCTGCTGACAGTTACTCACCAGACCTATTGGTGAATGTATGTGTTGACAACCCAGTGTCTTGGCAGAATATGCGGGCTGTGGACACTATATAGGTCAGCAACAAAACACAATGAACACATCCCGCAGCTAGCCTCCCATTGATACCAACACATACGGTATAACTGCCAAACACACACACCTGTCATGCTTTGGAATCGAGCACCTACCTGTCTAGTCTGCCACACTACAGCATGATGCAGTAACAGAACCCGCTACCGAGTTCCAGCATCACCGCACTCTCACAGGCATACATCTAGGTGGATGACATCATCCGCAAAGGCAAAGATGCCGATAGGGAATGTATGGGGAGTGAGCTGTCTAAAAGCATTACTCTGTCCCCAGGCAGCTGGAAACACACACCCACACACTTGGCCGGGCTGGGAGTCGAATATACACCTAACTACCTTATTACACTACAGCATTACGCAGTTACAGAATGCACTACCGAGATTACTGGAACACAGCACTCCCAGAGGCATACTTCTAGGTGGATGACATCATCCACAAAGGCAAAGACACCGACAGGGAATGTATGTGGAGTGAGCCATCTAAAAGCATTACTCTGTCCACAGGCAGCTGGAAACACACACACACACTTGGCAGGGCTGGGACTCAAACATACACCTAACGACCTTATTACACTACAGCATTACGCAGTTACAGAATGCGCTACCGAGATTACCGGAACACAGCACTCTCAGAAGCATACTTCTAGGTGGATGACATCATCCGCAAAGGCAAAGACACTGATAGGGAATGTATGGGGAGTGAGCCGTCTAAAAGCATTACTCTGTCCCCAGGCAGCTGGAAACACACACACGGGTTGGGAGTCGAACATACACCTAACTACCTTATCGCACTACAGAATTACGCAGTTACAGAATGCACTACCGAGATTACTGGAACACAGCACTCCCAGAGGCATACTTCTAGGTGGATGACATCATCCGCAAAGGCAAAGACGCCGATAGGGAATGTATAGAGAGTGAGCAGTCTAAAAGCATATTACTGTCCCAAGGTAGACATAGACAAACGCACGGCAGTGGTGTGAGCGGGACAACTGCCTATCTACGGAGCACTATTACAACACTACATAGGTTCATAGGTTCATAGGTTCATACTAGGCTATCTGCCCAAGGGCATTTACAAGCCTAGCCCATAGTTTTGTGGCTTACGCCACCCCTTTAGTATGGGGAACTATACCCATTATTTTGCTGTGCCTCTGTTGAGGAGTGACACTGAGGTAATCCCTGGATATAGATAAGAGATGCACCACAGACAGTACACCCTTCAAGACAGTCAACCAGTGTGTTCAATGTAGGAATCCATCCTGACGTGGGGTATGGACATCTGTTGCCTGGATGACCACCATCGCTATACAGGATGTCAATGGCCATGCCCATACACAGAGGCACATAACCGACACAAGGTGCCACTGGGTATGCTCACACACTTAGTATCACACGTCCGATTGGAATGTACTGTGTGTCCATCTACACAAAGGTGTACTGGGCATGTTCACACACTTAGTAGTAGCGAAGGGCTGTCTTGCATGCACATGGATTCTAAACACGGAAGGGCACAGTATGGTGTTACTGCCCCCACATACATGAAGGCCACTCACATGTACTGACCAGTACACACTCAAGAGCCATCACAGATGTCTCAGGTGCAGATCACAGAGGTAAATGCCGCATTCTACTATGTAGCCCTCAGACATCACCATGTCCTTAGACCAGCAACACACATCCATACATTACCACAACACCATGTGACTCATGACCAGTGGACTGTACATAGGTCTACAGCAACTGTGCAGACTACACATGTACTGACAGGGTTACATCATGTGTTATGCAATGCAATGATACCACTGTTCATAACCAGGTCGGCTCTACACATAACAGGGGCCCTGGGTCTTACACAGCTGTAACAGATGACTGTCGCTGTACACCAAAGAACACACATGTTTGGATATGACATACATGTAATCTCAGTGGATATGTACATGGACCACACACACACAACACATATGTACATAGCATAGCTTTTGCTGTCCTCCGTGCAGACAAGTGGCTACAGCAATCACACGCATGCACATGGAAGGTAGGTCCATGGCTGTTGAATGCTAACAGTACATAAGGTAGCAATGTTGACCGAGGTAACATTCCATCTGTACTAGTTACCCATGACAACCATCATATCATACAACAGTCAATGTGTTATGTATGTCATCACACATGTCCACCAATTGCAATGCATACAAACATGGCTACATGACAGGCATGTAGGACCAACACACATGTACATGTAGTGGTGTGCATGCAGCTACCATGCATGTGCAGTAGCTGATGTATGTAATTCCTCTGTGCCTAACTACAACATGTAGTTGCAATGCAGCCCCATCATTGACACCTGTATATGGTGAAATACTGACAGTACGGTAGGATGTACATCAGGTATGGATGAATGTGTGTACATAAAGTGGTGACCCACCTTTGCAGATGGATGTTTGCTGAAGATGGCTCACAGGTGTGTCACAAGCCATTCTACCATTACATGTGCAAACAGTACGCTATGTTACTGTTGCTTGACGGTGAAGGCATACAACCTACACAGCGGTCAGGGTGTTACTGACTGTAAGTCACTTGATACCTGTAACACTTACATCCTCCCATGTGCATATAGCAGCACAATTGCCAAAGGTAGCGTTGGTATAGATAATGCAGCCAATACTGCTGCATGTCTGTCAGACGTATCATCATATAGCAGGTGTATCATTCACAGTACTGCCATGTGTGTTTGCTTGTATGACCATATATGCCACATATGGTGGGGAATACATCCCAATTGTTACACACCCCCGTACACTGTTGTAGAGATCTGTACATACTGCAGTGTGGAAAGCATGACATAGGCAGGGGTGGTGTGTTTATCACACACATGTCAGCTATCTGTATGTGAATGACATTTGTGGACTCCACAGTGTGTGCGTGTGTGTGTGTGTGTGTGTGTGTGTGTGTGTGTGTGTGTGTGTGTGTGTGTGTGTGTGTATGTATGGCTGTCTGGTGCATGGAGTGAGGGTGTATGCTACCATACAGAACAGACAGGATCCCTAACCCCTCATGGTGATGCAGTCTACTACCCTGTTGATGCCATCGGTCTCAGCTTTACTGGCTACCTGTACATGTTTATTCTCTGTGTTGCATCATGTGGGTGCACAGTACTGTGAGGGTGATTACCACATAGGCAGGGGTCCTCATCTCAACACTATCGAGTGTGCATTATAGTGTTGTTGACCCCGTGAGTGTGGGCATGTTACTGTGTGTTTTTGTGTATGTCTGTGTGTGTTCTCATCCTGTAATGTGACAGGGTATTACTGCTACACAGTGAGGCCTCATGCTATCAAGTGGCCTCTAACGTTATCATCGGCCAGACCGATGTGTAAACCCCCCGCACCATGTCAACATATCTGTGATGTGACCTGGTATGGATGTCACGTCTCTAGCCACTGTAGCCTATTAAACAGCCCACATGCTTCTGGATCAGTAAATGTGTGGACATCTGTCGAATGGTAGCCTTTCTAACAGTGAGGTTGAGGCTACGTATAGCATGCTGGTATTGCCATACATGCCTGTGAGTACTCCACATTTACACATGTGAAACTGCAAACACTGCTACTTATTGGCACATGCATGAAGACCTTAAGGAGGGAAGCAGGGCATCATTACCAACATGCTGTTACTGTTGTTACCAAGACACATACTGTGAACATACAACAATGCACGCCAACTGCAAACACTGTAACGTAATGGCACATGAAATTGGACCTTAAGGAGGGAAGCAGGGAATAATTACCAACATGCTGTTACCATTGTTACCAAGACACATATTGTGAACATATAACAATGCATTATAAACCTTACTGCATGGTATGTCTGGTGCGTGTCAACAGTACACAATTAATGTCATATACACTTTCTCACTATTCTGTTCACCCTGTGCATTAGACCATATGAGCATGTCCCTGCACCAATGGTGTGGATGACAGGGATGTGGCACAGGCATCATCATATGCACAGGGTGATAATGTTTGCCAGGGGCATAGGCTGCACCAGTGGATGACATCATGTGTGTGGGTAAGATCCAGTGATCTGATTGGATATGTGTGGTCGTTATGCATGTGGGTGTTGCGGTGCTCTACAGATGTTTCTGCTGTGTGCGTGTATGTGTGCACACAGTTCTGCCTTTTGTTAGGCCTACACAGGGGTATTATTGACAGCTCCAGATTGTACAGACCAGGATGTACAGCTCACTGTGTCCGGCCACAGCCAAGTGACCTGTGACTGCCAGGGGTTGCACGGGCACTACCAGGCGGAGGTACAGATTGGCTACTGTCCGATGACACTTGTCCACTGGAACCGTGTCCCCACTAGGAATGTCCAGGGCCATGTCCACGTGGCCTGGTGTGGCCTGGTGTGGATAGCGCAGCACCAGCTGCACTGCTACTGCTACCGGCACTATGGGAGTGGGCATGTGAGGTGGCTCATTCAAGTTGACCTGCACTAGGTGATGTAGCTGGCCTACGTCCACGTGGCCTATGCCTCACTCCTACCAGATGTACCAGCACAGACAGCTCATGCTCATGGATTGCCATGCCATGGTCAAGGATTCCAACCATGTCACTCAATCGCCTGTCCAGAACATCAGCAATCTGCTGTTGAGCATTTGCCAATGCCTGGATGTTGTCATTTAGAGTATGGATAGCAGCCCTCTGAAGCCTCTGCCCTTCACTGTTCTGCCATTCAGCACGGGCCTGTGCTGCCATTTCAGTCTGGAACATGCGTCTGGTGACACCAGCTGCTGCGCTCTGTCCTGCAGGTGCATGTCTGCCAGAGGTCCTCCTATGAGCAGCACTGGCCACATGCCTGTGTGGCACATCTGCAGTCATTACACTGACACCGTGGTGTGGAGACACACCTTCTGTAGCCACCACATGTTCCTGTTCCGAGCTGACACACGCTGACTGTACTTCCTCTATGACCACTGGTGATGGGGTATGTGTTGGCATGAGAACTGTGTGCGGGGAAGAGGGGGAGATAGCTGGGATGACAACCATTGGCACAGATCCAGCCCCTGACAACCCTGCCTGTACCTCATGCATATCTTCATCACTGCTAGTATCTGTGGGGACACTAACATCAGATGGACCGCAGGAGGGTAATGCACCTACATCACCTGTGAATGCAAAGAAAGACTCTACATTACAATAGACACACAGACACACAGACACACCATGCATGTGATTTGACAGACGGCATGCAGCATGCATGTGATACAGCAGACAGCATGCAGCTCAGACATTAATAGTGGTAGTTAGCATACCTCCCTGGGATGCACACAACAGCAAGCAGGTGTCATATCAGTAGCCATGCAGTTCACACAATCATGGTAGTAAGCATGCATCCCTGTGATACACCATGTGGACCAGAACAAGTTAACAGTACACATGACTGAAGTGACCTTGACATGTAATCTGCTGATGTGTGCATTGACATGCATAAATGTCTGACACAATGGTGTCCTGACACATGTACAGTGTTGTAATAGGTATCACATTGCAGTGTTTTCTGTATGCCCTACAGATAGAATACACTTTTAGCAAACGTGCATGAGCATTGAAGGGTAGTGTGAGGCGTCTACATTGCTATACAGTGTGAAGTACAGACACTGTGCCATTGCATGGCATCATGAGGCATCTATAGTGCTATACAGTGTGTAATACGCACACAGTGCATAGCCATAACTGCGTGCATACACATTACATAACTGTGGATTGTGACACACGTTGCTGAGGTGTATGCACACCAAACCATGCTGTGTCATGTGACAGGTCAATGGAAGACCTACGGATGACACCCCTGTACAACTACTGCAAAGTCTTAGCTGCCTGGCAACCATGTCCACACATGGTAGACTTGTCAATACACCATGTCCCACATGACATTAATGTACCACACACACGAGCTGCACGGCTGAAAGTGATGCCCTACAACAGCAAGGGAAATGTACGGTATCTGTGGCCAGATGTGGTGTCAATGTCTGTGGAAGCTGTACAGGTGACTACTGTCTTGCTATGACACAGTCGTGATGTTCAACACATCTTATATGGTCGAATTAAATGATACCTCCACTAGCTGTGCACAGGCGTTTAGGATGTCCAGTGTTCCACATCAACTATATAATCAGTCAACTAAGGCTATAGTTGGACCATATGTGGACAATGTCCAACAGGGTGTATACACATCACAACTACTGTGTGGCTACATGTCTCTGGCCATCCTCCATGGCCATGTGTGAACATGTGTTGGCCAAATGTTTGTGATGGCCGTCTATCTCACATGTCTGTGTTGTCCCATATGACATACACCCATAGATGTCAGATATGTCACTGTCCACAGGTCTATGCAGACAACTGGTTGTATGTTTGGTATGTGGGGTATGTATTATGGGATAGAGAGACAATATTGCAGCCAGAACACTACATGTCTGGGACATGTCAGATGGCACACCACAATTTGTGCACCCATTGCAGGGGCATATTACACAAGGGTGACTCCTGTGGGCTGTCTATATCCCAGCTCACTGTGTGGTACTGTTTGCATACCACACTTGTGTTGTTCCAATGTATAGTACATATGCCTACATTGAACACCTCCACCATTGTATGCACAGTTGTCCACACATCTAGCAATGACAGATACTGTGGTTTCATGTTGGTGTTTCATTTAGTTTGTATATATTGCACATGGGTAGTCAGTGTGAATGATGACAGATGTGTAGATGACAGTATATCGTGACTGGACCATACATTATGTGTACATGTGTTAACTGGCCACATGGCATATAGATATATGCATTAACATGCATAATACTGATAACTGTCTCACTTGCAATGGACTGATGTCTGTGTGGCATGCCAGAGGTACCTGTATAGAGGTGACACAGCAGTTTGAACATTATCCATGACTGTATGACAGACACAGAGTGCACTGTGCATGTTAACACATTCGCCTGTACAATAGCATATAGTATGCACATGTGTGCACACACAGGGTAGCATACTGTAGTATGCGGCATGTGTGTAAACATACCTTGCATATGATGTTACATTACATATTGTACAGTGACACATGCAACTAAATGGGATATAATAGTCATATGTGCAGTAGTGACTTACCAGGCAACTCCAGGCTCATTGGTTGGGAGACACCCACCTCCACGATGGCAGCTAGTGTTTGTGGATGCTGTTCTGAGGGTATCCCCAGGCTGGCCAGTAGCTCCTCGGTGTGTGTGAGTGGGGGCTGGGTTGGTGGCCCACCACCTGTTCCACCTTGTTCCCTGGCAATTGCATTGGCACGCTATTTTGCATGTCATATCAGGTCCATGCAGTGTCTGCGCACCTGCTGGTAGGTGCGGTTATGGCCACCCACATCATTAACCCTCCTGTGGAGGTCCTGCCACAGGTCATCACGCTGCTGGGCAAGCTGTGGCACATGGCTGAACAACACCTCATAGTTCTCATGGAGTACGGGATGAGGGCATCATCCTCCAGGCGGCTATACACTGGCAGGCGTAAATGAGGCATTATCTGGAAGACATAATGATGGAGACAGGTCACAGTATCACGGATATGTACAGAGATACAGCTGCACATACATTTGTATTAAATCTAGTACATCTGAACAGTTATCTTTGCAAATCGTCATGACACTGACATGACTGCCATGTTTGTGTCACACACATGTAATACCCATTATGCATTGGATATCATCACCATATATGTGTGCCACCTCATTACATTTTTCATACTCCATGTGAATGCTGTCTTGATGTGGGCATGTCTGTTTGCCTGTACTGGTGTTCTTACCTATCAGCACATGCCTGGATGTGTCCACAGTAATGCTGTTGACCTTGATGCTGTGTATATGTCACATATCAACACATACACTGCCTTAACGGACATGAGCAATGACAATGCACACATACACATGGGAACCTTTACATGCATGTGTTTTGCCATATACATCTACACGGCACTGTACAGCAGTTCAACATCCTGCCACGTATCGCCTGTGTTGCACATATGATAGACATGGGACAATGGCTAGCCGGACATCATTCGCAGGGATGGTTATCAACTATGGCATGTATGGGCAAGGTTTTCTAGCTGTATTTGACAGCCATTTTGCCACCGCGAGGTGTATCAGTGCCACATTACTGATCCAGACAGTTAATACAGCTACCATGCGGTCATTGCACCATGTATGACAGAGATAACATGTGCAGCTTTGATGGACAGGGTTGCATGATATGACAGGAGTATGTAACATGTATGACACAGGGATCTGTCCAGCATGTGGCGATCCTTGTAGTAGGACAGTGGCTGTCCATGACGTATGTTTTTCAGATCAGGATATGTATGTGTAGCATGTCCAACATCACAGTGTAGCACATGTCTTTATGCAAGGTAGCCAGCATGCTGCATAGTGGAGGTGAGGATTGTGAAGGCTGGTATCGCCCATCCACGCATGGCCAATACCCCTTAAAGGTGATATGTGATCCGATATTGGTCACTGGAGTGCTGAGTATGCCTGTCCAATAATCTCCACGCTCGTGGATGGCACCCTGTCATGACATGGGTGCCTCGTATGACTACCTAATAGGCCTGGAGATGTCACCAACTCAGGGAGGTGAACTGCACAGCACCATCCCTGACACAGTGTCCATAATGTTGACCGCTGCCTAGGTGATAGTTAATGGGTACAGGGTTATTCACCTAGCCTAGCGGTGACAATGCTATTATCAGCTGTCAGATTGTGCACATATGTCACACACCTCACCCACAAAGCCCATTCTGTATGTCGTCCACAATGCTGAGACAGCTATTGCTCCTAGGTCATAGACATTCACATCCTTACATACACAGATGCCTCCCATTTGTCTGTGTGGTATGCGCTACAATGAGGGGGGAGTACACAACATTAACCCTGTTTTATGGTAGCTGCCACTGGTGTGATATGCACATGTCACTCAGACACCTTTTGTAGTGTTGCTTCTGTCAACAGGCCACTGATAGAACACTCCTATTACATACAAAGGTACATCTAGTATACTCAGTGTAGCTGGAACATGATATGGGTGATGATGTCCTATGACCTGTCACAGGTATGCTATGCAGTGTGAAATCATCTGTACTGTCATCTACTTCTGTACTGCTAACATCTACATTGATAAAGGTTCATAGACTTGCAGACCATACTCAGCAGGGTAATAGTGCAGTGTCTCCAGTTAAGACTGTCATCTCCACTTGTGGGTTGCAGTGGGTTGATATTATCCAACGCCCTATCTGTATTGCATATTCATGCTCAGCACTTGTTCAGAACATGTGAGCACTTCATGAGCTACTAATTACAATAGCACCCATTCCAACTCATGTCTTACAAGTACACTGTCTGTCCTTACATTTCCAGCTTGCTTACAGTACAACAGTTGTTGTACACACATAACTCACATATCTTGTGAGACATGGTTTCATGTACAGGCATGTCAAAGTGTCACGTACCAGTGCTATTGCCTGTCTATATGATGAATATGGCAAACGTGGCAATAGAGCAATTGTCTCATGTACACAGTCAATGCTCACTTCCCAACATACGACACTGCAGCCTGTGGGAGATGCACATATGTAGCCATGCTGGGGGTAATGCTCTCACCAACCCAGACTGGACCTGATATTCATGTCGGGACGTTTAACATTTGCAACACACCCCACTCATCACATAGTCTCACTAGATCTCCACCACCACAGGCCACACATAGTATGAGTACGACATTTGCAGAACCTCTGCATACCCTGTGTAGGCACCAGAGGCAGCCCCCATTACCAAACACAACAACAATTACTTATAGCCCACAAACTCATGTGTGCCCATCAACTACAGCCAATAGGGTGTTATAACATACCAAACACACCGGTCATAGGTGACTCTGTAGGTGGTCACACTGATACACCAGGAATCATTGCAGTGGCTGTACTGTACAGAGGTGCAGGTAACACATGGCTCTGCTGTTCACAGACAGGACACTACCCTAGAGAGGTGCCGCCAGTGTAAACACTGTAGTTGGGCTTACAAATAGACTTGCCAGACAGCATAGTACCTCACTATGTACCTGTGAAGCTATTACATGTCCTTTGTGCATGGTTAATTGAGTAGCTCTTCCATTTTGATTAGCTGTCATGCTGTTACAGTGTCCCATGACTACAAGCCATATGTATCCTGTTATTGTGTATCGTACATGCCAATAGACGATACCTTTTGTTTGCATGATATAACAGTTGTGCTGTGTAGAATATCTGACATATCTACCTACAATACTGTACATTACACATATTTTACACATTATCCCATAATGCAAAGCATACTTGCACAGCAAGACCACCTTAGGCATGTTATTGTCGTTATATGCCCATACACATGCCTACTGTGACAGTATATCAACATATACTATCCCCTGCTATGGCACGTACTTGTTGGACATACCCTACCGCTGACGGTGGGTGGTGTGGAATTGTTTTGGTTAAAGCCCTCATGTAACATCCCTTGTGGTGTATGTGATGTTTACCTTGTGGCCCACAGCAGGACACACAATTTCTACAAGCGTTGCTATGCTCAACAAGACATCATTACAGAATACCTTTTCCCACTTTATGCATTGCGTACACTTTTAATTAATACAAAACAGGCTCTACATACACTGACATACTGAGTGTTCTACATACCTTGTTAGCGTTCTGAATCTTCGTAAATATCTCTCTTACACCTTTACTGTTTAAACGGTTCTATGGTATGAGCATACGGTTTGAATGTATGGCAAGTCATCCTTATATACGTTGATACCTGTAACATGTGGTTTCCTGCTGCCAATTGGTGTTCCTGAGTAAATTATTACATGCACATCAGCTGTGCAGCTACTCCATTTGCCAATTACATGGCAACAGTGGGGTATAATTTAATTCTCCACTTGGGCATTGCCCTTTTGCTCTACCTTCAGGGAGATGGCCTGTATGTGTTTTGTTGTGAGGAATTGCAACTGCTATTTGTAGAGACATGGATATTTTGAATTCATGTTCCCCGTGGATTGTGTGTCACGGCTAGAGTATGTGGTTCTACATGTGAGTGTACCTGTCATCTCAACCGTCTGATAAGGGACTATTGCAAACAAATCCTGTAACATCGCTGTCTGTTCCATTATACAATAGCTTCGATTTCACATGGCGCCTTTACAAATGTGTCTCTCACAAGGTATGTTAACGCTTCTGCAGATGTAATTGAGTGAGTGGATGTTTGTGATGTTATTACAGTCTGTATTGCAATTGTTTTGGGTGTGGGGGAGATGTAGGTGGGTGTACATAGCATATACATGTTTGTGGGGACTGCATTTGTACATATTCCATATATGTGCGTGGGCTCCTTCCCTAATTGAAGACCTATCACTTAGTAGACTGAACTATGGTTGTTGCGGGCTTATATATTGAGCCATTGTTAATTGGTTTCTATATAGTATGCAGGTGAGGTTCATACTTCCATACCTCCAGAAATACAGCGATATGTAAAGGAATGTGACTAAATGACAGCTGTCTCATGTATTTCTGTCACAGATATTTGCACTCATTGCAGTTGTGTTGGTGACTGAGCCTCTTTGGCATGGGTTGCCACCTTTTCAAATGGCCATAGTGGGACATTTGCAGGACACACATCTGTGTTTACAGGCCGACACATACCCGTGGTCAGTACACAGGATAGAACATACTTTTATCCTGAATACATACTTATTCTTGTAGCACTTTAGCTACTTATCATGTTTCATATAATGTTTACGTTTTGTATATACAGGCATAACTATTTAATGCAACTATTACATAATATATGGGACATAATTATGTCCTACAATCTTGGATATTTGCCCTTTTTAATATTTTTTGTCAGGACACAACTGCCCAGGGAGGGGCTGTCCCTCTTAAAGTGGGACAGGTGGTACCGTATACCTACGGCCAGCTGTGACCACACCTACGGTACTGATCTACCTCTGAGCTAGCACTGACAGACACATGATGCAAACACACACACACACATTACTGTCCCAAGGAAATGCACATGGCACCCTCAACACACACATACACAGACTACAGCAATCACAAACACAGTTGAACACAGTACCTACATGGACCGCAACACCGGCAGCGATAACTAAATATCCCTTAATATCGTGATAATATTACACATGGTTCCAGTGTTCCGGTACTGTGTTCTTTCGGTCTTTAAGCCTCGTGATTACGCGTGTCGGTATGTGACACATTCCATAGTTGGCAGTATCCTATTTATTTCTACCTCCATGGTTGTGTACATGTCATTGACCTATCTATATATTTGCAGATATAGGTGAATCCGTATATACGTATATATCAACATATATATCTCCATCTCCCTTTCTATCTCTATTATATATATGTATACATATATATATATATATATATATATATATATATATATATATATATATGAGAGAGAGAGTGAGAGGGAGAATACACCTTTCATTGTGTACATGTCGGTGTATACTCTTTCCTGGACTTCGCACATTTGTGTTTGAAACTGTCACATTACACACCTGCCGTTGGTACATCTTGGGTAGCTTAGTGTTAGGTGATTGTGTACATGATTGTGTGTTCTACTCCTGGCGGTGGTCATTTTACCCTTCAGAGCAGGCACTATTAGTACAGGGGTGAATAATGCTAGTTTCACCTGTTCTGGACATCACTGATCATGATCTGTGCGATATTCAGAGAAGCTTAGCCCTGTTTTGCGCATATCTGTATAGTCATGCTTAAACAATGCTTACCAGCACTGGGCAACGCATATTCCCACTAACATGTGCCAAACCTGATCTGATGACTTGCATCCACCATCCATTATTCGTGTCTTCAGGATTACATAACGTCCCTTGCAGGATGTGGTACCGGGAACATGCACGACAGTCAGTGCATTTACCAGTTGGGCATCTGGGATTTGTACACGTGTTATGGCATTTTGTATGTGGACTGTACTATGGCTGTTACTCCATACTGCAATCAAATGGGTAACTCAGTTAGTTTACATATGGATGAGACCTATTAATGGTATATCCAAGAGATGATAATGGATGTGCTCCAGCACTGGGAATGTATGTCACAGTGAGCTACACCTTCACACAACCATAGGTGGAGCATGCTGGGGTGACAGATACCTGTCATGGGTATACCCCATGCTTTGCCACTACATCCATGATTACATTGTATGGACCCCCTCATTAACACACCAGGGAATCCATGCAGAGTGTGTGGGGAACAGTGATTACACACATGGATCCCGCAATTGGCTCTGCTCCACTGAGGGTCAGTTGGTTACTCAATGTGGTGGGAACAGCAGACACTGTTTGCCTTGATTGATGAATGGCCTCTGACAATGGGGCATGTACCTACCGATGTACCTAGGAACCTATACATACAGTACCAACATATGCTGATAGGTGCGTGTACTGTTCAGGTGTTGACATTCCTTGTTCCAATAGCTGTTGTGTGTGCAATGGTTGAGGGCTGCCTATGTAGGATTCACACAGTAGGCCACCTATACATTACAATTTACAGGTGGTCATGTGTGTGTGCCATCCATTTTACTGTGTGTGCAGGTGGAGAGGTGTGTCAGTCCGTAGGGGCCTACACTGTCAGAGTATGTGTTATAGGTTCCCTCTTTGCCAAGGTGTAGGCATATTGGGCACACCTCCATCTGCCTACTGGGGCTGGCACAGGGTGTTCGTGGTCTGAATCCCTCTGTGCCTGTGATGGCCTTGACAATTGCGGTGGGTTGTGAGGGCCTTCATCATTATGTCCCTGCTGCAGCTGTTTCCGCAGGATCATATTATGTAGTATGGCACATACTATGAAGATGTGGGCACACATGCCTGGAGAGTACTGCAAGGCTCCACCAGATATGTCCAAGCAACGGAACCATGATTTCAGCATCCTGAACACACGCTCTATGATGATTCTGGTTTGTGTGTGTGCCTCATTATGGCGTTCTTGCATGGGTGTGTGCATTTCTGATGGGAGTCATCATCCATGGCTCTAGTGCATAGCCAGCATCCCCCACAAGGTGGCCATGTGGGATGTCCCCCCTGACAAATACCTGATACAGCTGTGAGGCATGCCAAATGTGGGAGTCATGGTAGCTTCCAGGGCTGCCAGCACAAACATCCATGATAATGCCCTGGGCATTGCACACGAGCTGGCAGTTGATGGAGTGGTATCCCTTGTGGTTTATGTAGGGCTTATCATGCTCACCGAGTGATGACTTGATATGTATGTGCGTGCAGTCTATCACACCCAGTACCTCCGGGTAGTGTGCCACATGGTGGAAGAGATGCATATTGCTGGCTAACTCCGCCTGAGTTCGGAGGAAGTATATATGCTCATTGGCATGTGGTAACATGGCATCCAGGAACTGGTGTAGTACCCTGGATTCTGATGCCTGTGAGATCCCCATTATATCTCCAGTTGGCCTTTGAAAGGTACCTGTGGCTAGTATTCGCAAGCTTGCACATACCTTTGTGTCCACTGGGATGGGTTCCCCTCTGTTGTTTCTGGATCTCAGGCATGGCCAGCGCAGCTCAACTATTTGCTGTAAGATGTCCCTGTCCACCCTGTAATGCTCTACTATCTCCAGATCATGTAGCCCCTGGTAGGTTACCCTTGGTCTGAACACTCTTCTCCTCCTCCTGGGCCTGCGGTGGTTGTCAGCATCATCCTCCACAACACCTTCAGTCACTAACATATGGTGATGAATCACAGCTATGGCAGCTCCCAACATGTACATTCTAAAAGTTCCCCGTCTGTTTACACCTATGGTGCAGTGTTTGGGAATACACAGGTGTGTGTGAGGTGCTTTCACACTTTATACTATTGTGCTGTGAACACTGATGATGTCATAGGGTGTGTATGTACAATCATAGCTACAGGGTATCTTATGTGTTTTACAACAGGAACTACTATTGTGGTGCTTTGGTGTTGAATTACATTTGGCTGCCGTGGATTACCTCTTGCCCCTCCCTTTACATTTCTTAACGTTTCACCTCCCATTTTCTGGCATGCATCCAGCAGCCTGCTTTCATTTGTACTTTGCTAAACCTGGCTTATCTTGTGTAAGGTGTTCTATGGCTGGTCTACTGCAGGTTTGCTTTGCTCTGCTATGACAGTTCTCTTTTCTTTGCAATCCGACACCTCCCCTATCCTGTTTTGCAGGTTTCTGCGAGCAGACTTGACAGCTGCTGTCGATTGCCCGCTGTGAGTTAATAGGTGTTAATTGCTCAGTTGTACTCCAATTACCCTACTGCGGCATTTCCTTATTTTCTTCCCCTGACCTTCCTGTTTGAGCTATGGTGCGTGGCACGTGCGTCCGCTAACTGGGTTTCGGGCATGTTTTCATCCCCATACACATGCGCTTTCGGGCACCATATGTGCTCTTAGCTAAACAATGCTATACCTACCTCCCCACCCCTGGCCTGCGGCTTTGCTTAGCAATGGCCAAGCCAGATTTGCATTGCTCCAATGTGCTTACAGCTACGGTGGCACACCCCACTGCTGATGTCATATATATACCTCTAAACCACTCCTCGGTGTTGTAGCGCTGCACTGTATGGTACATCCTTAGTCCGGCAGGACATTTGCGATTCACTATTACCTGCCTCATTTGCATGGCATTGACTCCTAATTCCTAGTTACCATGCCGAACACTGTCACAGACCCTTAGCAACCCTTGCAGCTTGGTTGTGGTGTACCATGCATACTATTGAATATTATGGTGAAATCATGATTTGTATTACATTGCGATTTTATGACATTTGTATATATTTTCTTTGTGTTCCCATTTGCGCACACATGCCCTGCTGTTGTACTTTGTGTTACTGTGGACATGACATTAAATGTTGTTTTTTAGGTGTTGTGCATCTTTTCTTATGCCATTGGCTGTATATTTAGCCATTGGCATATGTTAACTTTGTAATACATGAGTCTGATCTGCTTTCATAGCTCCGATGTTCTGTTTGGAAAAATGTAAACCATGTTTTTTGGTTTACATTTCTGTGGGCTTACACTACGCCTGCACCACTTCATGAATCGCTATGTACCTTCATTTGCATGGTGCGGCACTGTGCATGGGGTGATTAGCATACCTAAGCCGAGGGCTGTGCAGATGTGGTGTACGCCAGTAGTGCACGTGGAATTGGATCATACCTGAATCGCTCGGCGGCCATATTTGGCGTTATACTGCCTATGCTAAGCCTGCACCTGGCGCAAGCTTCATGAATCCCGGGGTATGACATTCATTGCAGATGGTGAAGTTTCAGAATTAAAAGAACATTTGGGACTGGATCGCAGTTTGGTATGTGGTCACCTCAAGACTACAATATCTTGCAGCAAATATTACAAACTACTCTTTAAGGCACAACTGCTAATGGAAGATCTTTTTCCTTCCTCCTCAACCCCCACTCTTTCTAATTATTGTAATGTTTTTATAATTTTTAATAACAATTTGTTCCTAATAACATATTCCTGTTCTTGTTATTTCTAGCACTGTTTTTTAATGACTACAGGATGCTTTACATGTGATTAAGCTACACTATGGAGCAAAAACAATAATTATATAAATCTTCAACCCCTGGACCTATAACACATACTAAACCTGAAATGTTGGCCCAGTTAAGGACAGATCTATACAAAGCTGATTTACACAGGCTCTCTAAGGACATTGTCAAAAATACCTTGGACCCAATAGCCTTGGCATACAAACTCTTGGAACAGATTGGACTACACATAAGGGAAATGGAATCTACTCACTGGATATTGATTGCAAACTTTGGGACCTGTAGGATAAAAAGAAAGGACCTGACAATACACTTTCAGCCTCATTCTAATTGCAGGGCCATCTAAGGTTGGTTATTTTCCTTACGGAAATGATTAATTGAATACAGTTATTACAGTACTCAAATATGCAACCAACTCCTTATATTACCTTATATCCTTTTGATTATCTAGTTGTAAATACTAGGATGAGCATGAAAAGTGGTCCCATTAGATCAGTGCTCTACCCCAGTCAGCAAAAGCATAACTTTCTAAATACATAAAAAATAAATATATTCAAACACATTATAGTTGCTGTCACACAAGCACACACAACCTCTCCATAACACTTTTACTTTATCACCTGTTCATAGGTTCATAAGAGGTTACTAGGCTAATGACCCTAGGGCCTTTAATCCTAGCCATGTTATACCTGTGTTCCCTAATTGACCTTGGTTAGATGGTCATTATTTGCAGAGATAGTCTATGATCAGCACTGACTGTCCCCTTCTTGTCCCTCCTCCTGTGACAAAAGCTTGGCTCGAGAGCTGACTTTCAATAGATTGAAGTTTTTTGTTGTTCTGCTACATACAAAACCCTGACCCAGAATCAGGTCATCTATGAATGATTTTGCATAGGGTTTCTCATGAATATGCGGTACACTGTTGGAAAGAGGCGGCCTTCTTCTGTTATTGCTCCAACCCAATGACAAGCAATGCTCCTCTCTGACCTTGCAGCTGGCTATCCCTGGCCAACAGGAGATCCGCTGCACTGTGGTATCATTACATTTAGGTGGTATTCTGACTTAGAGGCATTTAGTCATAATGCCACAGATGGTAGCTTCACACCATTGGCTCCTCAGCGAAGCACATACACCAAATGTCTGAACCTGCGGTTCCTCTTGTACTGAGCAGAATTAGTATTGCAACGACATATCATCAGTAGAGTAAAACTAACCTGTCTCATGACTCAACGGTTATGATTAGTTTCAATGTTCATGGTAAAAATGTAACAACTAACTAGATGCAGCAGTGTAAAAAATGTTTTAAGAAGGTGAGTCATGTGCTCCATAAAAGCAGGACATAATCCCTCATCCATGACTATGTACTAACAAGATAAGACAGAAAAAAGCCCTTGCACAGTTTGTCACCAGTGGGAGTTATTTATCCTAATTATGTACTAATGAGATAAGTCAGGTGGTAATCCAGGATTATTTGGCACATTAGACAGTCCCTGCTTTACTCCGCAGCATTCTTCAGAGCTACAAAATATCCTTAGATGAGCACAAGCAATCCATGCACAGCATTCAAATTAGGTTGCTCTATTCATCCTATCCCAAGACTGCCTCTCAGCCTTAACTAATTGGTCACTGAATATGATGGGTCTGTGCAATCCATATAACTAGGCATTCACCAGAATGGCTACCAGTAACCCTTCATAATCCCCAGGCTATTATACAAATATATAAATGAAAGAGGATCTAAAACCATTTTAGATCTGATGAAGTTTTCAAACAAAAACATCTACCTCTTGCTAAATAAAGCTTATTTTTAGAAAGATGGATGATCTTTCAATAGACAGAGAATAAAATTAATTGCAGGTTACTCTTTTATCTTTTGAACAGCAATGGGCAGTACTCCAAATTTCTGGAATGACAAAACTCCTGAAATATGGTCTTATATGAGAGGTATAGCATGACCAAGACTTGTCTACACACTAACATTAAAATAAACTCTCAGAGTGCTAGGTACTGGAATCAGGAACATTATGAGAGTCATCAGGAACCTTTACCATCTTAGAGCCACAAACTGATGTGTATACCATGCAACCCAAAATGAAAACTGAGAAACAGAAGAGTAGGTTCATGTAGTCTCGGGGAAACAACTCCATGAAAATGAAAACATATTAAAAAAAACAAAAAAAAAACAATGACATCAAAAATCCAATAACTCCATACAGTCAATATAGACAAGTTTAGCTGAATGATTTAATCCAATAAAATCCAATATAAATCAATGTGTTTAGTGCTTTCTTCTATACAATCCAGGACAAAAGTTGTTAGCACCTCCCAAAACCAACTTTGTTATTAGAAGCCTAGGTTCCTATGTAGACAGTGAGATCTCTTTTGGCCACCACATCTCAGTTGTTCTTCAGAAGTTCTATTGTCAGAGAATCTCCTGTAGCTCAAAGGATGCCCTTGTTTATTGATACTTATCCCTTTCTCGCCCCATTATTGAATATCAAGCTCCCTTTGGAGCATACCTATCTATGCACCTTGTACAATTTGAAAGGTCTCAAAGATTCCTAATTAAAACTACTTCTGGTTTAAGCCTCTTCAGCTGTCCCAACAAGTTAAAATCCCTCTCCAGCTACTTATTTTCATAAATGACTTTTGGCATTTCAGGTTATGAATGACCCTGTACTTTTTGTACTTCTCCATCATAGACTAAGTATTCTAACAAACATCCTATCCAAAAAGCAAAACCTTTATTGTAAGGCCCACAATATCCGTCAGTGTGATATGCTTCTTAACCATGCCTTCCCCACCTTTGAAATAAACTGTATGTGCACATCAAGCGAGGTGCCTTCATGATTATTGCCAAATAGAAAATCATTGATTCAATGCGTAATTGCAAATGCATGCCTGGTATTATGTGTTTCCTGGCTAGTTATGATTAGATATTAGCCAAATCCATCTCGTTGTTTGTTATTGTTCGTTTTCCTCATAGACATGTCTTCAAATGAAACCAAAGTCAAACAGAAGTGTTTATAAACAACACTGCAGTAGTGTTCTGCAGGTAATCACCTCCATAATCAAGTGACATCCGGCATGCACAAAAGGCACACTTTTTTCATACAAGTTAAGTAGATCATGCAGCCACTATATATCTTTAGCTCTTATCTCAATATCACACATCACAGAGAGGCTTCCGATATGTATTTCTGTGACACGTAATATGGAAGAAGGCTTAGGCACAATCGCAAGAAAAAAAGAATACTTGAGGCATTTTGCAAATTTAGATTAAAGATTATACCTATTCGGGGAAGTAAGTAATGCCTATAAAAATTCTCCACAGTGTCTTGAAGGTGCGATAGATCGTCAGTATAGCTAAATCATTGA
Source organism: Protopterus annectens (assembly GCF_019279795.1). Lineage (NCBI taxonomy): Eukaryota > Metazoa > Chordata > Ceratodontiformes > Protopteridae > Protopterus > Protopterus annectens. The sequence goes on from NC_056744.1 coordinate 291,592,403, forward strand.
ATAGGGAGTTAACTATTCTGATTTGTAAAAGTCTTAAAAAATATGTCTATATTACACCTATCTTCTCTTGTCGGTGGTAACCAGACACCTTTATTGCTCATTTGCTCATGGTACACTACAGTTGAGCATCTTATCAAATGCATTTTATTAACATTTTCCATATTTCTTTATTGTACTGCACAAATTTAACAATCCATTACTCCCATTCATACCACCACACTGGTGGGATCAAGTGATCATTCACCAAATCTCCTCTTCTTCATTCAAAGACATTGAAAATCATCCTAACTGTTTCCGAATCCTTCTGCATTTAAGTGGGAAAAGCTTGAAATGTTAATGTGGAAAAAGTGAAAAAGCTGCAGAAAATTAGAAAATGGTGAAACAACTGCAGAAAAAAAATATACCAACCCATAGGGAGCTACTGATCTATAGCGGCATGCTCAAATTTCAAACTTGGTGCATTGCTTATGCATTGCATTCAAAAATAAAGAATTACTACAGCAGCTCAGACAGAAGAAACAAGAACATAAGGTATAAACATTTTTGAACATTCAAGAGAATAAGACAGGATTTAATTTTTTTTTAAACTGGGAAAGGAGGTCTGATTTGCATTTAATTCTGTAGGTGAAACATGGGGTAAACCCAATAAACCAGCATAGCTAACAAAATTACCTTTTCACCATTTACTCTGTAACCTGAACAGTAAAGTAGCCTTCTGTACATTAAGGAATAGCAGTTTGCTGCTTCGATCTTCAGCTGGGGTATCTTCTGTGCAGAGTTTGCATGTCCTCCTTGTGGTTATGTGGGTTTTCTCTGGGGGCACCGGTTTCCTCCCACATCCCCAAAGACATGCTGCAAGTGGATTGGACACGCTAAAATTGGCCTTTGGCATGAGTGTGTGCATGTGTGTGTCTTCTGTGGAAGGTTGGGCGCGGGCTGGAAACTCGACACCGTAAAAACTCCACTGCCAATTATGAGCAGACAAGGTGATCCGCTGTCGCAACCCCTAACAGGGAAAAGCCAAAAGAGAGAGAAAGAGTTTGCTGCTATGACAGCTATCACCAGCAGCCCAACAGCTTTTGACTATGGTACATCACAAAAACAGAATTTTCACAAGCTATATAGAAAGGCATTGTGTGAAGCATCTAAAATATGGTGTGCTTAAATATAATCTATATAATGTTTACAGAACTGAACTAGTAAATACATGAATCATCTTCTACAGTTCTGCGATATTATAGGGCAAGTTAAGCTTGCTGTATTATATTTTCAACAAATTCCAGTAAGGAACAAACACACCCAAATAACTACACACTATTTTTAATGCACATGCAAAAAAAAAATAATATTCTAGCAGTAAAACTCTGTCCTTTTCTTCTTAATGTGATTAATCAGGACTAAAGTCAATTCATTAACACAACAGACTAGCCAAATTTACTACACATCAGCCATATTGATCTTATTACTATATATCCCGTTAAGAAGTTAAGCTGATACATCAACCAATAAATGTCCAGATTTAACCAGTCCACCAATCTTGTGCAGCTATACTCAGCAAACTGACACATATGCTCAAAGAATAAATTATTCCTAGTCACAAGCAAAGCATATCACTCAGCCAGAAACACCTTATTCTCCAACTCCATGTCATATATCAGGAATACTAACCCGCACCCTTTTAAACTAACTGAAATCCATCAGTCCTTCAAACTAGAGCTCAAACTGTACCTACAGAAATCCTGGACATGCACCTGCTCTCCTCCAAGGTGATCCAAGGTGACCCTTCCTATCTTAAAATCACCCTCCCCCACAGGCTTTCTCTTATGTATACTTAATAATCACTCTGCCTCACACTATACTTTTCTTATCCAATCAGATACCATGCCATTCATCCCCATGTTTCACCCTGCCATTTCCCATTCAGCTATCTCCCTTAACTTCACAATGTCTCTTTCTCTTCCTTCTGGTTCCTACCTACTCTTTACTCCCACACAGCAATTACCTACTGCTGCTATCATCCCCAAATGAGTCACTAGGGTCCATACTCTCATAGCCTATCCTCTCTCAGGATCACAAAAGTGCACTGATTTTGGTGGTGCATGGCATGGAGCAGATGGAAAAGAAGGAAAATGGACCCTGGAAGGGCGAATAGGATATTATTTCTTATAAGGGGATGAAGTGGGAAGCAAACAAAGCAAAAAGAGCTGAGGAGACGCCCCTTTTCAGGTAGCCCGAATAAAGATAAGGCAAGAAAAAATGCAGCTGATAGCAACCCACAGAAATAGTCAGAAAACATGCAAATAAAATCAAAGGGAGATAAGCAGATCTTATTACTATAGAGAAACAGTGTCTCTTTGGCAAGGCAGCATGAATCGAATGCAGAAAGTGACATATATAAGCCTTCTAAGCAATTTTGTATCATTATTAATCATCCATCTAAAACACATGCAGAAGAAAATGGGAATATGGAGACAAGAATAGTGTAAATGGAGGCTACGAAAACAACAATACCTATTTTGAAAGGAAATATCCGTCATTCTGATGATATGTTTGGTTGGAAGAACTTCACACTTTATGGTAGAAAGAAGTAAAGACTGGATTGATGGTTCATCTTGTCTCAGTAGAAGGCATGAATAAGAAGGCACTGGATAGACAAGTAAGGGAAAATGACTACAGGTTAAAAAAACTACAGGAACAGATTGCAGAAAGTTACATTCAGATATCATCCCTGCTCCAAGAACTACATGTTATTAATGGGGATTTGGAACAAACTGCAATCTCATAAGCAGAAACATTTTGGTGGCTGCAAGGGGAGAGAAGTGTATAGCTTGGATGTTTAAGGATAGACATATGATATATTACAGGTTCACAAATATATACTTGGCTAAAAACCACCAGGGCCTCTATAAGCCTAGCCAAACAACCCAACCTAATTGCACCCTCTTGTAACATGTGCATCTTTACTGGAGGGGGTATGTTTGTTAAAAGAATGTTAGTTAGGGGGGCATGTTAGTTAAGTAGTTGCTAAAAGGTTATGTGGGGGAATGTGTAAGTTAGGAAATGTTTACTGCTGGCCGCTGCTATAAGAAACATGGGAGCCAGCCCAGGAATTAATTTGCAATTTTTCTTCCAAAAGTCAAGGCTACATATCAACACAGCTAGGAATAGACTGTGAGTCACATGGATGGGGAAACCTATTCTAGATCATGGGGATCATTTGAGTCACATATCTGTCTCATCAGCATGTTCTGTTTATGTTGCAAGTAAAGTTCAAATCCCTAGATCTAGTGTTTCTGGTGCTGCTCCTTTTGTGGAGTGCAAAAGCTCCATCAGGGCTGGATATAATGATGCTTTATATGCCAAGCATAGATCACCTGTCAACAACCTGTAGGAGACTGAGTATAGAGACTGGGCTCTAAAGTAATCTGTATAGGACAGTGTGCTAAGACTCTGGATTCTCTTGGTGAGGAACCCCTGTGGGCATTCAAACTGTTGCATATGCCTAGTCAGGTACATGACAAAGGGGTATTGTACTCAATGATGGGTCTGATAAGGGATGAGTAGGGTGGTACTATAACTTAATGATATTAGAGCACAATGTTTTCACTTTTAATGGTTAGTTTTATCTCCAAAAAATGGTGTAGCTAAGGGCACTGCATGTGCCAATAGCTATGCCAATATGGTGATGGCATTCTGGGAATCACAAAACATTTTATGTGAAGTCTTAGTTATTGAAAAAATACTGTATTACAGGAAATTTGTTTATGATGCTTTTCTGTTATGGGGTACATCTAAGGAACTCTGTAAGTTTTTAGAGAAAATTAATAGCAGTACCAATGTTTTAAAGTTTACAGTTAATGTATCATATAACAACACTGATTTTTTAGATGTGAAGATTTCAAAAAATCAGATAGGGATTTGGAGGCAGGTGATTTAAGGAAATGTTGTTGGAAGAATAAAATTTTGCATCATGCAAGTATGCACCCAAACTATGTTTACAGCAATGTACTAAAGGGGCATTTTTTTAGAGCTTATAGGTTGTATACTAGTGATTATGAACTTGAAAATGTTTTTGATACCGTGAGCAATGAGTTTAAAAGAAGGGGATATAGAAATGAAGAAGTTACTGAATCATTAAGACAAGTTAAAGCAATGAGAATGAATGAAGGGAAATGAGCTAAATAAAGGGACTCACAATGATCGTAGAAATGGAATATAAATAAGAACAATGTACGAATTACTTTAACATATTCCAGTAACATATGCATAGTGTGTGATATTATTAGGAGAAATTGGCCCATTCTGTTATCAGAAGTAAGGCTAAGAAAAATAGAAAGGGGTAATCCCTGATTTTTGCTTTAAAAATGGTTTGTCGCTAAAAAGACGGTCATGTTATATGAAAGAAAATAGAAAGACAGGACTGGGTTCTGATAGAACAGGGACTTATGAGTGTAGAACATGCAAATCTGGTGGCACTATAAACAGCAAGAACATGTTATTCACCTGGTTACAAAAATAAAATATTCTCCTAAAATATATGCGGACTGCAGAAGCAAAAATCTAGTTTATTTAGCTATGTGTGAAAAAATGCCCAAACTATTATGTAGGAAAGACAAATCGTAGTTTGAAAGAAAGAATATTAGAACGTCTGGATGATATAAACAGAGATGTAGCATCTAGTGCTTTAAACAAATGTTAGAATTATTAATAAAGATCATAGCTTTGAATTTTTGGTTTTGCAATTACGTTATTTGAACCATAGAGAAGGGAGTATAAATGATAGGATGGAAAATGAATTAAAATGGATTCTTTCATTGCAGGCAGATAAAGGCTATGACTTAAATGGAAGTAAACCTTTAAAGCTAGCGCTAAAGAATAGGAGGTTGCCTCATTAGCACTTTTTAAATTACCTTGGTTACTAATTGTTTTTTAGTAATTATATGCAATTAATGTTTATATAAAATGTGTGTGTTTTTAAGATGTTTTATGGTCTGATGAAGTAGTTAGCATGAAGGTTCTTACCTACCTTTGTTATTAAAATGTACAATTTCAGCTGAGGTGGTTGATTGTAGTTTTTTCTTTGGTGCTATAACTTTCTTGGACTGCAATGTCATACCCTGATTTATAAGCTGGGTGACATAGAATGATTTTTTTACTACCTTGGCTACATGTTGGTCAAAGGGCCAATTATTATCTACAAATTTTCCCAGATCTTTAAGTACCAGGTTTGTCTGGGTAGACATTTTCCCCAAAAGCACTATAATGCACTTCGTTACATTGAGTTTTAATCTGAGCCTTTGGCACTAGTCATTTGTCTGTGTTAGACCCTCTTGCAGGCTGTGTCATGAGGTGAATTTATGATAGCTCCCAATTTGCAGTTGTCTGTGAACTTGCTGAACCAGAGCTCCTTGACATTTGCTTTGACCTCCAAGATGTAGATGCCAAATAGGAGTGGGCCAGGCACAGAGCCTTCTTAGGTCCTATCTGTGAGCCAACTGGCAATCCAGTGAGTTTTGTAGGGGGATTTATGTCTAGTTTCGTGAGTTTGTCCACAATACCTTAAAGGGATATTGTAATAAATGACACAGTGAGATCTATGAAGGCAGAATGCACCATTTTCCCTTCATCCATTGCTTGGTTACCTTCTCAAAGAATTCTACCAGGTTAAATAAGCATGACCTTCCTTTGATAAAGCCAAACTGGGATGGGTTTAGTGTTGGTAGGTTTTCAGTATCCCTGTTGATCATTTTCATGATAACTCGTTCCATGGATTTGCATATTAAACTAGTCAGATTAATAAGTCTGTAGTTTCTGGGCTTGTTTCATGATCCACCCTTGTGAAGGAGGATAAGGTTTGTCATTCTTCACTTGCTTGTTACATAGCCTGTTTTCAGGCTGGAGTTGAAAAGTGACTCAAGTGGTCCTGACAGGTCATGTTTCCAGCTATTTAGGAGGCAATCTGGGATATTGTTGGGTGTGTTATTGTTGGGCATCACTGAGGCTGTTTTTAGTCTTAGTGAGTGCCACTCTGACCTGATCCCTTCGGATAGTAGTGCTGAATATGTCAGCCAGCAGATTCACTATGTCACTCTGTTTAGTGACACACTGTTGTATGTTACCTTTGAGGTTTTAGACAAAGCTGTAGAAGGCCTTGTATTTATCTTTAGCCTGAGAAGCTATCTTGACTTTGTAATTGGCTTTGTCGGATTTAATTAGCTCTCTTAGTTTCCTGTTTAGTTTTATTAGTGAGTTCTTGTCATTATGAGAGTTGCTATTTCTGACTTTTGCCATGACTTTTTTTCTTTTGTTATATACCTCCATCTTTAGTCCATGTCTGTGCAGCTGATCATCTAAATATGTGGAAGGCACTGTAGCTTTGCACTGCAGGAGTACCTTTTGTGGATTTAATCCATGTCTCAGTAAAACACAGATGTCTATATTCTCCAGAGTGAAGAGAGTTTGTAGGGTATGGAGTTCCTTGTTAAGGCTCCAAGCATTCAGCAGTAAAATCTTTAGGTTCCTTTTGTTTTATTTGTTATGTCTGTAGGTTTACCATGTTGGCATTGACTAAAAAAGGATCTAAGGTGGTAGATAAAATGTTATTCAAAATCCAGAAGACTAGAGGGGACAGGTAGAAGCCATCTGTGGCAAAGCAATGTGGTCAGTTGACCATGTCCTCGCAGTCTGACAGATATTGAATCACCCTGGACATCACACTGGAAACTAAGCCACTTGTTAAAGTCATTCATTTTTTGTTCATACTGTGGCCACATCCTCGGGGAAGGTAGAATGCTGCTCAATATAAGAAACAGGCTGGTCTGGAGCACAAATTCAGTGATGTGCATAATATCTCTCTTCAAATAATCCAGAGAGATATATCTCAGGTCATTTACTCCCACATGGAAAGTGATATGTTCATACTGGCACCTGTGGTGCAATGAATTGAGTGCATATGTAGCTTGGTGGATCCTGGCATCAGATAAGCAGCTGACTGTAATATTTTCCTTGTCCAGTCTTTTAAATGGGGCTTCTTTTTAATTGAGTCCCATATGACAAGAATCCTGGGTAAATTGTTTGCTTACATTATGGACTTTGTTTTCAGGAGTCCATTGGGTGTAGGCTTATGTGCTGTGTGCTACAGAGATTACTGAGGATGGGTATTGCTGTTTGAAAGCTTAGGAGGTATTTGAGGTTTAAGGAGAATGCTTTTCAGTGCCTCAGCATAAGATAGTCTATGTGTGTGTACACTATGGGCGGATTCACGAAGGCTTGCACGGAGTCTAAGAGAAAAGTAAGACTCCATGCAGCCAACATGTCCGCCGAGCAATCCAGGAACAGCCAGTAGGGGTGTGCAACAGAGCTCTCAAAATGAGTCCTACACGGACAGGGCTTGGATATGCAAATTACCTCAATTGCAGGCAAAAGCTATGCAAATGAGGTAAATTTGCGATCCAGGAAACCCGAACCTGTCTGAGTAGGAGTAGTGTAATTTGCAGAAATGTACTCAGTTGACAAATGAGTACGGCTCTGCAAATAGCAAAACGGAGCCGTGACAGCTCCAAAAAAAGGATGCATTTACATGAGGAAGCATGCCAGTGGCCGCAACGTTCAGTGATGCAAAATAAAAATAAAATAACTTTTTTTTTCATCCCGATCTCTGGGGTTTAAGCATAGCACAGCACCGTGCAAATGCGCTGCACCCTGAAAACCAGAAAATCAATAATTACGATCCACAAATGTGGATTTTATTGCTAATATGAATTTACAATGCAAGGGAATGGCAGGCCAAAGACAACATGGCCACTGAGTAGAGGTTGCTAAGGGGGGAAGAGATGTAACCAAGCAATCCTATGCAAATGAAGGTTAGGATAGTGAATTGCAGGTTTACACAGCAAATGAGCACAGTCAGTGGAGTTTAGGAGTAGGATAAGGGGAGTAACAGAGTAGAAGATAGGTGACATCACGAGGGGGGTATGTATGAAAGAAGTGAAGCTCATTGGAGCAGAGTGGCATGTGTCAGCTGTCATTTACACATCATTGAAAGAGGTGTGTCAACAGGTAGGCTAGGTAAAGGCAAGAAAGCGAAGGTGTATGCCGTGGCTAAGACTAAAGTTTCTTGCTGAGTGTGTATGCGTGGGTGTGCGCCTGTAAACCCGAGTAAGACTGTGTGCACGCGTGTAAGCGTGAGTGCGCACATTTAAGCCAGAGTAAGCATGTATAAGGCTGTTTAAAGAGTTGTAAGCGTGTTTGTGCCAGTGTGCATGCGTTTTAACAAGAATAAGCAAGTTTTAGTCAGTGTAAGCATGTGTACGCATGTGTGAGCTGCTGTGTGCGTGTTTGCGCTTGTGTGCACTGCGCTGCCCCCCTAAGAAAACAGAAAGGAAAAAGGAAGCACAACAAATAGTAGGAAGTTACCAGGGAGTGCTAGCAGAGTTTGCAGGTGAAAACAATCAGAATCAGGCAATTACACAGGCAGTATACTAGCCCAGCCCAGCCCAGCCCAGCACTTAAAACTCTGCAAACAACATTCCATTATGTTTCTCTCAAGAGACACTGCAACACTGCAGTAAGCTAATAGCAGTGAAAACTGAAAAAGCTTTACTGAGACAAAGAAATGTTAGGCACTGCCATTGCTGTTATAAGGCAACATATGCAACATGCTGAGGGTGGTGACAATGCAAATGCTGCTGGACAACCCACAGTGAGGAGACAGAGAAGAGTGCACAGGCCCAGGGTAACCTACCAGGGGCTACATGAGCTGGAGATAGTGGAGCGCTATAGAGTGGACAGAGACCTCTTGCAGCAAATTGTTGAGCTGTGCAGGCCACAACTCACACACAGAACCAACAGAGGGGAACCCATCCCAGTGGAAACCAAAGTATGTATTGGCCTAAGAATATTAGCAACAGGTACCTTCCAGAGACCAACTGGTGATATGATGGGGATATCACAGGCATCAGCATCCAGGGTACTGCACCAGTTCCTGGATGCCATGTCAGCACATGTCGGTGATCATGTATATTTTCTCAATGCCCGTGAGGTATTGGCCAGCAATATGCATCTCTTCCAGAAAATAGCGGAATATCCTGAGGTAGTGGGTGCAAAAGACTGCATGCACATACACATCAAAGCACCAGCTGGTGAGCGGGGTAGGGTCTACTTCAACCGCAAGGGCTTCCCCTCCATCAACTGCCAGGTCATGTGCGATGCCCAGGGCATAATACTGAATGTGTGTGCTAGCTGCCCTGGAAGCTACCATGATTCCCATATCTGGCATCTGAAGCAGCTGTATCAGGCATTTGCCAATGGGGACATCCCACATGGTCACCTAGTGGGGGGATGCTGGCTATGCACTGGAGCCATGGCTGATGACACCCATCAGAAATGCACACACACCTGAACAGGAATGCCATAATGAGGCACACGCACAAACACGAAATGTAATCGACCATGTGTTTGGCCTGCTCAAGTCACGGTTCCAGTGCCTGGACACATCTGGTGGAGCCTTGCAGTACTCACCAACTACATGTACCCAAATTGTCATGGTATGTGCTATGTTATATAATATGATCCTGTGAAAACAGCTGCAGCAGGACCAGCATAGGCCTGGGCCAGACAGCCCCCAACCATTGCCAAGGCCATCACAGGCAGAGCGTGACTCGGAGGAGGAACAACCTGAGCCTGCCCCAGTAGGCAGAAGGAGACGTGCCCAGTATGCTTTGGCCTTGGCAAAGAGGCAACAGATAGCACATACACTGGCTCATTAGGAACTCTGGAAATGATACCTCTCTGACTTGCACATATAGTAAAAGGGATGCCTAACTTGACACTACCTGTTTTCAAACATGTATAGGGAGTGTATTATGTGCATCTGACATAGGCAGCCCTGCAGCACCACCTGAGGCATGATTGCCATGTGTTAAGCAATATAAAGCAGTGCTAAACAGCATTTACCACCATGTAGTATATGTAAACAAAATCGCACACACCAACTAGCACAACTGTGGTCAATGCTGAGTAATATTGGGCAATGTTCAGCAATCTTGGTTAACGTTGAGCAATGTCGGACAAGCTTGGTCTAAGTAGGGCATAGCTGAACAAAAGCCATCATGCTCATATTTGCTCTACTGGCCCTTAAGCAGTCTGGTCTGCTCAGTATGAAAATATAAAGCAGTGACGGGCCTCGAACCCAGGATACTGTGCACTATAGTCATAGTATTGAACCACTAAACCATGACAGTATTGCAGTGGTCAGCCTGTATGAAGAAATGTTGATAAGGCTATACAAAGTATCTCATGGAAACCCTGCAGGCACAGCATAATCCCTGTCGAGTTATGACACAAAGGTGAGTCCTGCAGTAAGAATAGAACCTGACTTTCAACACACATAGTATAAATGTTAATATTGGTCATGTTCACACACATCAACAAATGTAGTGGACCTCAGACAACAACATATTGAAAGGTCACACTGGGCATGCTCACACACTTGAATAAATGAGACAAATGTCAAGCAACAAAACACTGAAAGTCCAAACTGGGCATGCTCACACACTTAGGCCATGTCTGAGTACAGCAGTGGGCCACACATATTCAGCAGTTACATGTGTTAACCCAGGAACCTCTCACTATTCAGCAATCCGCCCTATGCACACAGTTATATGACAACAGACACATATATAATATAGTGGAACCCTGTCATAATCAAATATGTTCTGCAGATACCTAAGTTGTTCATAGAAAGTGGGAAAGCAAAGAAGATAAAAAACCTGCAATCAGTATCATCAATAAACAATGTGCATCCCGAACATTATCATAGGTTCAGAGGGTGATACTAGCCTATCTGCCCTAAGGCATGTGCAAGCCTAGCCAGAGTGTGTTTGGCTTTTGCAACCCTGTCAGATTAGTACACTGTGCCTGTGAATAGTAGGTCACACAAGATAGCCCATTTACATTTAGTCTAGTGTGCCTCTGTCTAGCAGGGACCCAGAAGATAGCCCAGGGGTAAACATACGATCACCCATCCACTTGTCAAGATGTCTCCTGTAGGTGGTCAGTGGGTGGCTCTGCCTATGCGAAAATGGGATTACATTCCAGAGTGAGTGGAGCCGCTGGGATAAGAATCTGTCCCTCTAGCATGTCCTATTAACATCTGTGCTGAGGTTTATGTCCCTGGAGTGTGTAGCTCCAAGGAATTCGGATATCCTGAGGTGGAGCATGTCCATTAATTCCGGGTTGGATATTTCCTTAAACAACAGGCACACATCACATCCGAGTAGGCGGTAAGCGACTGAGTAGAGCTGGAGTTACTGTATCCGAGCTGCACAGGGCATCTATGTGAGTCCCTAGATCTGCTTGTTGAGGAACTTTTGTGGCCATTACAGTTGCTGCAGGTGTCGGGTAAGGTACATCCCAAATGGGGCATTGTAACCAAGCATGGTTGTGATGAGTATAGGGGCACAATGACCTCACTTGATCTAGATGTGAAACCATATGGAATAAGGTGGGCTATATAGAAGGTCTGTCTAACCACTTTGGCAATGTGATTGTCAAAGGCGAGAGTACGAACAAGTCATGTCCCCAAACCCCTAACACCTCCTACTGTACGTAATGGATTACCACCTATGTGGTAATGTGTGGGCATGTTGTTATTCCCAAAGGGGTTGACTATGCATCTAATGGCATTTAAATGTAGGCCATGGCTCTGGTACCAGTCATCCATCTCTGTGAGACCCTGTTGGAGTATGCATGTGTCAGCTGGAGAGTTGATTATGGCACCCAGTTTGTAGTCATCTGCGAACATGGTCAGCCATATTCCTCCTGTATTAGCCTGTACATCAGACAAATATATACTAAACAAGAGAGGTCCCAGGACTGAGCCTTGTGGGATGCCATGTGTAATTGGTGTATAGTCAGACATGGCACCTGCAATACTGACCATGTGGGTGCTATCCCTGATCCAGTTAGCAATCCATCTTGTGAGATATGTGTCAATATCAATGCTGGTGAGCCTATGTATAATGGCCGAGTGGGGTATTGTGTTGAAGGGTTTTGCAAGATCCAGGTAGGCTGTGTGAACAAACTTCTCTACGTCTATGGACCTGGTAACTGTTTAAAGAATATGAACAGGTTCAAGAGGTAAGATCTGCCCACAACAAAGCTGAAATGTGTAGGACCCAGTGTCTGTAGGTTCCCGATGTCTATGTGTATCCATGAAAATACGCTCCATAGCTTTGCAGAACAGGCTAATTAGGCTTATAGGGCAATATTGTCCAGGGTCTGTTGTGGCACCACTTCTGTGGAGTGGGACCACTGTCGCTGTACGCCATTCCTTGGGTACATATCCTGTAGTAACTCTGATATTGAACAGTGACTTAATGTGAGGGTTACGATCGTCATGAAGCTCATGTAAGATGCAGGCCGGGACACCGTCTGGTCCCATTGATGCTGTGTTGTCTGCTTTTGGGAGGGTAGCACTCACCTGTTCATTTGTAATGTCAGGGAGGTTACACTCTGTTGGGATGGACAGTTGCTCCTTAGGGGGGATGGGGGGAGACATCTGCACTGAACCTGTTTGCCAGGATGTTGGCAATGTCTGTGAGTTCAGGGTATGTTTAGTCAGTATGCAGTAACTCACAGCATATCAGTGAGTGTCCACCCAGGTTCCTGACATAATTAAAGAAGGCCTTGTGATTGTCCTAAGTGTCTGGTGCAATTGTCCATTAGAAGCGGGCCTTAGATGAATTCATGAGTGATCGTAGCTTTCTGCTAGTACAGATCACAGATGCCTTCCCTGTCTGGGATTGTGCTCTAGCATGTAGTAGTCTCCTCCTTTCATTGTATAGCTTATTCATGGCCGGGGTCAACCAGAAAGGTCCCCTGCCATTGGAGGAGTGAGTCTTGTTGTTATTTGGGATAGCACAATCCATGCCATCCACTAGGTGTCCATAGAATGCGTTTGTAAAGGATTCAGCTGTCTGAGCCGTATTTACCACTGTCCCAGGGTCTTTGAAGTATACCACCTTGGTTTGGAGAACTGTGACATTTGCTTTTGAGAAATTCACCAAGATTACCTAGGATGGGTGTGGAGAGATGCGATATAGATGTCCAGTGAGATAAATGTATGTTCTGACCTTACCAATGAGGGGTATACCTCTGGTGTGGAGCATAGAGTCCCCATGTTAGTGATGATCAGGTCCAATATGTTTTCCCCTCTTGTGGGGGTGCTGACCAGTTGTGCAATAGCATTTGAGTTTACAAATAGTAGCAACTATTGGCGAGGGTGTTGGGGCTTCAGTAGTATCCCCAGTCAATGTTTGGGTATTTGAAGTCACCCAATATAATGGTGTTTGGGAAGACCTTCATATTCTCCAGTGTTCCCAGGAAAGCCAAGTGTGGTTCCTGAGTTTGGGAGGGTGGTCTGTAGCAGGCTACAAACTGAAAGGCAGTTTTGCACACTGTTAGTTGCACATGTATGGTCTACGATGCTTCATGTAGTGCTACTAACCTGGAGGTGTGTGTATCTGTGATGTATATGGATACTCCCCCTATTTGTGTTGGCTGTTCCAAGTCTTGTGGTCAGAAAGCATGGCATGAAGTATAACCTGGTAGTGCTGGTGTGCATTCAGGAGCCTGAAGCAAGTGTCTGTTACTGCACAGATATCAATGTTCTCCATACTGAGGAGAGTCCTGAGTGGGTGCATTTTGAGGGTAACACATCTGGTGTTCAGCAGCATTACCCTTAGTTTCTTTTACCCTGTAATGTCTATGGAGGTGGGTTTGTCTTTTGAGCCTCACTTAAAAAAGGCACTATGGGGGTGGCAAGAGCCTTAGCCAGTACTCAAAAGTCCAAGGGTGACAGGTGCAAGCTGTCCATAGCAAAACTACGTGGCATGTCGAGCATGTCACCCCAGGCTGACAGACACTGGATCCCCTTTGAATGACACCAATATGTTAGCCAACTGTTAAAAGTGATCAGTTTGTCTGTATACTGTGACATCATTCTTGGTGAGTGTAAGATGCTACACAAGGTCAGGGTCACACTGGCCTGGGCTACATGATCAGAGAGTTCCTCTATATATCATGTCATGTGGTCCAGGGAGGAACGTCTGAGGTTATTCGCACCAGCATGGACAATGATGGAGCCATTTCTGTACTTGCTTTGGAGTGACCTGAGTGCATGTGTTATATGACAGATCCTGGCACCCAACAGACAGCTCAAAGTGACCATCCCCTTGTTCAGCCTGGTGAGTGGGACATCAGTGTGTCTGACAATAAGTGTCACCTATTACAAGTGTATTAGGTGTGTTGTTTAGCCCTAAGGGCAGTGACTGTGTGGCACACTGACTTTGTGAACTATGTGATATGTGGGTATTGTAGTGGGGTAGCAGTTGTTTGTGTGTCTGCTTTGGAGGTCTCTGCTGCTTAGGCAGAGTTTATTTAGAGCCTCCAAGTATGTTTATGTGTGATAATGTAGTTTGATTGCTGTCACTACAGGTCTATGGGAGACTGGATTTGTGGTGTGTGTGGTTACCTTCACCACCTGATAGACTGTGCCAGTCATGGGTCGAGAGAGCTTAGCCTCCTGTATGTCTATATAGTTGCATCTCTCACATATATCTGAGTTTGTTGGGAGGAGGTGAGGGTTGTCTGTGTACATAAGGCAGTTGTGACATTGTGTCAAAATTCCAATATTCACCAACTGGACTGGAGAGTACACACGAAACCGACCCCTGGACATGCCAGGATATTATGATGGCATACTCTGTTGAGTGATCACAAAGGATCAGTAGGGTGTTAAGTGTGTAAAAGAGTATAACAGGGGTTTAGTGTTCAGGTTTGTCAGTGTTTTGTAAAGAGTAGCTGCGAAGGAGTCCAGACTGAACCATGACACCTCCTTCAGCTATGTCATAAATAGCAATGTACACTCATATATGTCCTGAGTCAGGGCCAACTGTACCTGGCTGACAATACCGACATCCTGTCAGACAGGCCCATATATACATACCCACCTCCCACTGATGAAAGGCCCTATCATCATACCTGGAGATATCACATGTAGAATGGATAAACAGCTCCCCCCAAAGCCGAAAGCATGGCAGCAATTGGATTACATTGTTTCCCTATATGTGTCATGAGTGAACTACAGAACAAACAGACCCTGCACCTGAACAGTCTGTTGAGCCTCACCCTCTCCACAGGATCTGAAACCGTTGAATGTGTTACAGCAACATATGGCACTCCACACAAGTTGGGAAGTATAGCCCAATAAGCCTATGAAGTCTGATCTGCAAGGCCATGGAGTCCATCATGATTGAAGTCATAAACACAGCTATTGGAAGCTGACAAACACACAACCCTACCAACTGTGGTATGTTCATGGGCAAATCATGGTTCCCAAACATGCTAGACTGTTTGCAAGGCAGCCACCCAGGACATACATCACTGAACAAAACTACATATGTCCCACATAGACTTTGAATAGCCCTTTATCAACATCCCAGACATGTCGTATCCACAAAATCAACAATCTGTGCATAAATATGTGTTGTCATATGAAGAAATGGCAATTTGTCCAGAGATAGATGACACAAGCTAAGAATTGTGGGGTCCTGTTCAAGCTGTTAACACCTGCTGACTCACATGGTTCATTCCTGGGATTGCATAAAACAAAGTGTACACACATTACCATATCCAGTCTGATGATGTCAGCATCCTACAAATATAGCAGGAGAAAAGAAACCACAAAGTAAAGCATATAGCGGGTCATGTTAATATGTATCTCTCTAGTATCATAACATAGTTAGGTAGGGGTTTGAAACCTGCAATTGCTGACTGTGTGTGTGGGGGGTATGTGTGTGATTTCCTTTGAGAGGAGTGCCCTTTTTGGAGACTGGGAAAACACATTAAAAGAGGTATAATCCTCTTTGGAAAGTCTGATGATGTCAGCATCCTACAAATATAGCAGGATAATAGAAACCACCCAGTAATGTATATAGCGCACCGTGTTCATGCGTATCTCTCTAGTATTGTAACATACCCTAGGTAGGGGGTTGAAGTCTGCAATTGTTGACTATGTGTGTGATTACCTTTGAAAGGAGTGCCCTTTTTGGAGACTGGGAAAACACATCAAAAGAGGTACATTCCTCTTTGGAAAGTCTGATGATGTCAGCATCCTACAAATATAGCAGGAGAAAACAAAACACCCAGTAAAGCATATAGCGCATCATGTTAATGCGTATCTCACTAATATCATAACATAGTTAGGTAGGGGTTTGAATCCTGCAATTGCTGAGTGTGTGCGTGTGTATGACACTGTTGGTCAATGCAGTGTAGGTTTTGCTTTTACTATGGTATAACATATCATGATTAAAACAGTATGTGAACTGCACACATCAGGTATCTGTGTGACAAATACATATATGGACATATGACCTCAATTAGTACATAGGTGTGAAGCCTGCATACCACATGAATAGATTTGTTTCCTTTGACAGATTGTGCCGCTGCTTCTCAGATTGTAGGTCACATATGTATGTATGTGACAAGGACGGCCACTGTAGTGGTCTGTGGCCAAGGTCATCTGTACCATACACACCCATGACAGTTACTATTGAGTAGTGTGAGTGATGGTACATGCCTGGGGTATATGTCAGACATGTTCATACACAACAACGTCTGGCAATAATGGACAGTCATTATAGGTGTACAACAGCCTTGTGGATATGCATACAGGCCCCTAATGTCTTATGTGATACACCGAGAGACTCCACAATACCTCTGGATATGTGGATACCAAGGGACAGATGACATAACACTTGGCTGTATGTACACATTGGTACCCAACATAAATGTTGGGGGCTACCACCTGTGTGGTACTGTTGGGATAGTATTTATAGTAAATGTGGATGACTATGCTATAGTTGGCTTAGAGCTATACAGCATGTGCCGGACAACAGGTATCTGTCTGTATGATACCCTTGTGTAGGATATGTGTCCCATCCAGAGAATGCATTGTAGGCCAATGCATGCATTTACAGATGTAGATGGACATATCCCTGGTCTGTTTGCATGTACCTAAGAGGGCTATATGCCAAACAGGTGTGGTCCCAGGAACGGGTGGCGGTCAATACCACTGGTTACTGTTATAGTATAGTACCGGAAGGATCCAGCTGTTACTGAGCTCCCTACATCTGTATGTCAGTTGTCAGGACATCATCTAATGATTGGTTATAGTCATGCTGTTGAGGTTGTGTATACTACCAGAATGCAAAACATTGACAGATATTAACAGTATCACCCACAGCATAGTGTCAAACCATGTCATATACACACGTGTACCCATGTTAGAACACATCTGTAGTAGAATGCATACTGGCCATTGGGAGATACTATGAGATGTTAACAATGTGTAATACAGGGTATGTCACATGTCCCATGTGTCCACTATGCACGTACATGCAGACAGTGTGCACCCACCATGTTCACAGATGTACACCTGCTAATCTGTACTGCACACATCACACACGTGCTGTCCACTCACTAACACATGCTGGCAACACTATACACTTCAGCCAAGTTGCACATGGGTGGACAATACATACTCAACACTGGTGTAAACAATGCTATATTGACAATCATAGCTTTGATGCATCATGCCTGCTCAGATATACCTACTAGGATATCATTACACTTTCCTGTTGACAACATGCTAATATTGCTACATTGCTATAATGTCACCCTGTGCATCAGCACCATGTTAGCCTGTCCCTGTATCAATGCTACAGATGACAGGAGGTGACGCAGGTGTCATCATATGCACAGGGTGTGTTGCTGCTTTGCCAGAGCCCGACATTGACCCATCCAATCGACATGTATGTGTGTGTGTGTGTGTGTGTGTGTGTGTGTGTGTGTGTGTGTGTGTGTGTGTGTGTGTATGTGTGTGTGTGCGTGTGTGATGGACAACAGAACAGCATGGGCCAATGTTGATGTAATGTGTGTGTGTATGTGTGAGCCCTAGTTGTTTTGTTAATGTGCGTGTGTCTGCATGCACACAGCTCCACCATGTGGCTGCCATATACAGGAGGTTGTGCGACAGCCACAGACTGTACCTGCCAGGCTGTACAGATCATTGTCTCTGGCCATGGACACGGTACCTGTGCCTGGCAGGGGTGCTACGGACAGTATCGGGTACCAACCCTGACTGGGTACTATCATCAGAGGCAGAGGTATGTTGAGTGGACTCATGTCCCTGCTGGGACTGGCCAGAGCCACGTGCACGTGGTCTGCTAGGACGGTCAATCAACAGGCCAGCCTCAGCATTGCTGGGGCTGGTACTGCCACTACAGGAGCAGCTGTGATCTGTGGGCCGTCCGCGATGACTGCCAGCCGTTGATGTTGCTGGCATACGTCCGCGTCAACATCTCAACCATCCCGCATGGTCCTGGCTCATGGAAAACACATTGTGGAGGGCATCTAATGTCTCCCCCCAATGTCTATCAATGACCTCGGTGTAATTCCGGATGGCACTGGCAAGGTCATGGATACTGTCATTGATAGCGGTATAATGGGCCCTCTGTGCCCTTAGTCCCTGTCTGGTGTACCATTCCATACGTGCCTGTGCCTGCATTACAGCCCGGAACATACTTGAGGTTGTAAGACCTGTGAGGGCATGTCTGCCAGGGGCATTATGACCAGCGGTGCTCCCACGAGAACCCCTGGACATCCGCCTATGTGGTACCATTCCAGGAATCCAGGTATGGCTGCTGTGAGGGGATGCAAGTGCCATGGATACCACACTATCCTGGTCAATGCCAACTGTATGCTGTCCCTCGGCTAAGGCCATTGGTGATGAGGGATGTATTGGCAGTATGAGTGTGCACATAGATGGGGTGGAAAGCTGTGTACTGTCGATTGTCAGACCAACGACAGACCCTGTCAAACCTGCCTGTGCCACAATACATGTCTCATCATCTCCACTATTTGTGGCAGTGACTTCAGGTTCCCTGCTGCATTTAGCCAACCCAACCTCAGCACCTGTGAGAGGAAGACAGGAAACACACTTTACAATCAGTACATGATGTTAGCACACATGAACACATGCACACATGAACACATAAACACATGAACAAATGCACACATGCACACATGCACACATGAACACATGCACACATGCACACATGAACACATGCACACATGAACACATGAACACATGCACACATGCACACATGCACACATGAACACATGCACACAAATACACTCCTCACTACAGCAGATACACACACACACCAGCAATCCAACACATACTCAATAGTGGGTGAAGGTGGTTGACAGTATCACAAGGCAAACAGTCACCTCACACGTGTCAGCATGCAGAATATGTGTTGCTCAAGATCATGCAGTGCGAGCGTAGACGGCCCTAGTTAATAATAGTATACATGGCTTTGATGCATGTGTGTAGTTGTTCAGTGATTGGCTACACCCTGGAGCACAATGTGTACATGGACACAATATTGCTGTGCAAGTATTATCAGCACTGCAATGTCCTGTGCACCATCACTCACAGGTATACATACCATGGCTGCATGTGTTATCTGTGTGACACATAGATTTCAATATCTGATTACAGTGTCTGTGTCCATAGCAGATAATAGGTGGCACAGGTGTAGCACATGCATGCTATGTACACACACGGGATGAGTGGTGCATGTAGACGTGATGGAATCCCAATGCTCGACATGACCATTGTACAGTGGTTATGGTGAGTGTGGGACATATTGCAGATATGTCAGTGCCAGCCATGATATGGCATGCTACACGACTGCAACATTAAACACCACACATACCCAATGTGTGTCATGTGCCCTATACACCCAATAGCACTCCAGGACATATATGTGTCACTTTGTACAGATTTGTGTTAGATTTTTAACACAGAAATAAACATATTTGGTTATTTAATATTAGAAATAACATGTCTTTTATTGAAAACGCCTTTGAAATTCCACTTATTGCAGACTCCTAGTTGAGCTTCACTGTTTATTTATTAATTTATTATTGATTCTTCATTATGCATTAGAGATGTGTACTCCTTATTACCTTTTCTGTTAAGGAATGGATATTATATTTGGTTGCAAGCATTACTTCATTTTATTTTATTTTTAATCACAAGATTCTGTATGAGTTTTGTTTTACCCTATGAAAAGTTGTTTGCTAAAACATATTTTAAGGGAAACAAACAGTATTTACACTTGATTAGGTTCATGAATTTTCACTAAGACATTCTTGGTTACTTTTATCAAGTTTATGTTTCTTTTTTGAAAACATTTTTATGTTTGACACTATGTCTACACTAAGTGGACATTTATTTATGCTTTTAATGTAATACAACTTTAAATGTGAAGGTATGTCAGTGGGTTCAATTAAGGCAGCTGTTTGTAATTTTGAAACACACACCCCTTTTTTTGGGTTTTAAACTGTGTTTGATGATTTTTTCCTTTGTCTGAAGAAGTCTTCCTACTAAGGGAGGCGAAAAGCACTTTACCTTTACATTTTCTAATAAACCTTTGGAGTTTTACACCTGCTGGTTCGGAACCTTTTGGTTCACTTTGTACAGATGACAACTGCTATGCATATTGTGTATACTGGCATATGTAAGCACACACACAACATACTATGCATATTGTGTATAGGTGCATATGTTTGCACACACACAACATTGAGGTGCAAAGCAATGACTGCTATGTGTAGTACTGTGGTCACTGTAACTGGATGGGGTGTAGTACCATGAGCCATCATCATCATGCATCATGTGGTCACTCAAGGCTACTAATGTGTGACAGACCACTGCCTAGCATGCTGTACCTGAACTGCAGTGCCGTGGCTACATTCACAATTACACAGCCACTTTGTACATGGGTGTGTGAGGTGCCCAATAGGGAGCGTTGCCTAACATGACTGTGTTTGTGTTGAAGAGTATTGCACAGCCCCATGATAGGCCTCTACCCCTGAGGTATATCATGTGTGCTGTGTGGATGACATGTGGGATACTGAAGTGTGACCTTACAGTGGGTGTGTGGAAACGCCATGTGTAGCATGTTGAGGTGTACTGCGTATGATAAATGTGTTATGTTGTGTACAGCTGTAGCAACTATGCCTATCCAATGTGCAGTACATTGTTGCCATAAGTGTGTCTGATGTTCTGTGTATTGTATGTCCATTGAGGCAGTTACTGACATTACTGAGCTGTGCAACGTCTTACAGCAAACGTGCACAGCATGCATTATGCGTAGGTGTGTTACGTGTACATGGCCTACACCTCACCTATGACATGCACATTTTATTACCAATATTGCAGTTATACCACACTCACCAGCATAGATCATCTGCCCTGCTGTCACACCAGAGGGACCTACAAGAATATGAGAGAGTTCGTCAGTGGCCACAACTGTGGCATTGTTACTGTGGGTTTGCTAAACTACAGTAGAACAACAGTTGACAGTCACAGGTGTACAGATAATATTCCAAATATCAGTACTGCACAACACTAGGCAACACAACTGCTAAACACACAGTACACATCTCACGTATACATAATCTAACAATACAGGTAACTGTAGTCTACAGATAGGGCATGTTACCTGCACGCTCCATGTCAACATGCTGGGTGGCTCCGGCCTCCATGACGACACATGTCTGTGGCAGTTGCTGTTGTTGTCCAGGAGCCACCATGCTTAGGAGCAGCTCTTCCACTCTAGTGGGGGGGGATGAATGGCCACCCCACCACCTGTGGCAAGGTGTTGTATATGGATATCAGACCTATGCCACCAGACATGTCTAATTAAATCACTGCAGTGATGGCGTACCTGCTCATATGTCTGGTTATGCACCCCTATGTCATTTACCCGATGAACAAGATCTTGCCACAGTGCAATCCGCTCATGCTGCTGCTGGCTGCTTCTGGAAAACGGCAGGGAGTAGTGCTGCACCAGGCTGTGGTGGATTTACTCTTCCTCTCCCTGCTATGTAACAAAGATTATGTTGGTGGGCCATCAGCCTGAAAGAGAAATGAACAATATGTGTGAGTGAGTCCTGTGGCACACTTTTTACCCTTAACCACATATATCACTTCACTGCCATATATACCATCTGTTTGTTTGTCAGAGGATACACACGTTCAATACCACTTATTGGTTCTCAGGCCACAACTGACTAACAGTGCCTGCCATACTCTATATATCAAACCACTATATAACAGTACCCGGCACACTGTTTGTGACACAATGCACAACCTCACCACAGGGGTATATATCACGCTAATGCATGAACAAAGATGTCATCCATTGCAATGAATGTAAAGCATAGTTACAGTAGTACCAGTAAACCACCCTAGTTGTTGATGCCATATCACTGCCTAACATATGTGCGCAGTTGTTAATATAGGTGTAACAGAGTATATATGTTGCTAGATACACACGTATACCCTGTAACACACATATGATTGCAGGCATGGTACAGACATAATTACACACACATCAGACAAACATACAACACACCACTGTATGCTAACACAGATGAGCTTTACCTGTGTACCATACAGTACTGAGTGCTGCTACTTACAAACCCTTATGCCTGAGGTATGTACTCTCTGCAGACTACAGGAAACACACAAGACAGTGTTTCCAAGCAATGTGAACATATACCATACTGTGCTGTTTAGGCCTACAGCTTCAGGTAGTACTACAGTTCATATGGGAGTTGGATTCACCAGCAGTACCACTCACTAAGCATACATGCATTGCTTTAGCCTACAATGGGACACAGCAGTCGTCAACAAGGAACTACGTCACAACATATGCCATACTACTATGTCTGCCTAGCAATAACATACACATCTTTTGCTGGCCTCACAGCTAGGACAGACACTACCATGTCAGATACAACTTCACACTAAGCTATCACACCTTTACAGACCTTACACACATTCAGCATTACACTCATTCAACCTCACATAGCAGGTATTGCATTGAGTACATGTGTGAGTGCATAGTGTCATAGGTAGGTAATATGCTATTGGCCCTAGGGCCTACAGCAGCCTAGCCATATGCTACCCTGGCCTTTGCCACACATGTACTTTGATTTCACTTGCCCCTGTCAACCAGAACCACAGAGGTGATTCCTGGGGTGTATTACCTATCTCCCAAACAATCGTCAGGGGTATTTATGACAACTGCTAATGAGCAGCCTTGTTTGCTATTGCTAGGTGGTTTATTCCAGAGTATGGCATATCTCTGAGATAGGAACCTATCCCTCCAGCATGTGCTGTTTATTGAGCTGACAAGGTTTAGGGCCCTAGACCGTGTAGCCTGGAGGGATTGTGATATGTTGCCATGGTGGTTGTCACACAGCTATGGGTGTGACATACCTCTGTATGTCCAGCAGAGGTCACCTCTGTGTGGGCGATATGCAATACATTCTAGCTGTGGTTTTGTGAGTCAGTCTGCATAGGGCATCTGTTTGAGGCCAGTATTACCCTTTGTGAGGTATGTCTGTGGCCTTTCCACTTGCTGTAGTTGTCATGTGAGGTACATACCACACGGGGCATTATGATGAGTAGAGGGGAACACTGACCTATATTTCCCTAGATGACACACCTGTTGTGATGACACATATCACATAGACAGATTACAAGTCTAGTGTGGCACTGTCTTTACCAAAGGGGAGGCTACTGTACACCTGTGTCCCATGTTCCCTTATCATACCTTCAGTGTTAGGTAGATTTCTACCTATCTGGTAGTTAATGGGTACAGTGTTTTGGAAAGGAGGGATGGCACTGCAGTATCGACACTTGTCGACAGTCCATGCCTTGGTCACCACACACCTGTTGCAGTACATATGACCTTGTGTCTCTCTCTAGCTATATATGTATATATATATATATATATATATATATATATATATATATATATATATATATATATATATATATATATATATATACATATCTATACACATACATGTACACATCTATTGCTGTACATATAGATGTACATATAGGCACATGTACAGTCCACCTTTCATGGTGGGGATATCACTTATGCGACAGTTGTGAGATGTACAGTTATGTGATTATATTGCACAGTGTTGTGCATAATGCATTTTGGTGTCCTCAGCCCATGTAGCTTTAGCAGGCCTTACTGGCTGTAACACAGCAGATCTGACAAATCAGTCCCACAGTGTTTAACCACCACATGACATATATCAGCACTGCATGCCGTTTTCTATGCCACACACTATGACCTACATAGATATATGCACATAACAACCTTCAACAACATATATGTGTCCACCCTTCACTAACAGTTGCAGTATGTCCCTTGCCCTATGCACATGTGCAGATACAGATAGATACGTACTGCTGCCACATATGAATGATTTACAGTGTGTAGAGTACTCTTCAGGAACATCTACTACATGTCGGCACATACATATGAGTTACATATCTTACCTTTGTATTTTTCTGCTCCATCTGTTGTTACTGTTTTGTTGTTTTTTTTTTTGTTGTTGTTTTTGGTTGTTTTTTGGATTTTTCTCTGTCTGTTTCTGTTTCTGTCTCTTTTGTCTGCATCTCTGTCTGTGTCTCTGTCTCTCTCTCGCTCTTGCTCTCTATCTCTCTCTGCTCCTGCAATGATATTATTGCATGTGTGGACAGCAGGTACAGCCTGCTTTTCTAGGTATCTGCACATGTGCATGTGACAGCCGCTGCACCAGTTGGTTCCCACCATTAAGTAATTGCATGCAGCCTGCTGTGTGGTAATTGCAGTACTCACTGTGATTGCAGCCCACTGCTATAAAATGCTAGGTTAGGTAGGCATAGTCATTTCAGCTTTTCAAGGTGGGGCCCATGCTTGTTTGCTCTGGACACCGTTGTGTCAGTCAGAAGGTTGGTATAATTCTTTTATCTGAAGCTAGGATTGTAGCCAGTGATATGCATGTTGTACTGAAACCTGAATGTTGCTGCTTCCAGTACACACTTTTCAGTATAGACATTTACTCACCCCTCCAAATGCTAACACATGATACATGGGAGTATCTACTTTCTTTCTGAATTAGACATTTAGCTGCCATATAAATGTAGTTATTGCAATGTATTCCTGTGGCACATGCACTGTTTGTGAACTGCTATACTGTAATTATTAAGTTACTCACTTCTGAACAGTTTGTGGTTTGTTTGTGATGACATTAGCACAGGCTGCTTAAGACAACTGGACATATTTCAGTACTGAGTATGCCTACCTACACCCTTGGTTTTGCCTGAATACACAGGTATGTTGTACCTTTGGGTAGATGGACAGAACTGCAAAGAGCATTTTTTATTATCGTGTGAGGTTTATCTTGCTGAACATACAGGGTTGCTGAGTACCTGTTAGTCTATCAAGGCAAGTAGTCTGTCTGCGTAGCTCTCACCTGTGGACATATCCAGATGTTAGCTAGAGGTTAGCCTATTATTCTTTGTCTGTGCACCACACCAGTCTTTTCAGCACTGGCACAATGGCATTGTCACAGTTGATTGCTAGCAGTACATGGCTACATCCTGTGATATTTCTGTGTTGTACTCCTACATAAGGGCATGCTTGTGGAACTCCTTACAAAGCTATTTGCAGAGTGTGTAACAGCAGGAATGCTGATATGCCTGTGTGTTTCTGCCTCTGCCAGGCCTCAGATACTCTCAGGTATATATTTGAACAGCCTCAGTGACAGGTACATATAAGAGAGATACACCTGTAATATATTACAGACATATTTCAGTTGAGACTTTCTTGGGAATTGGAGCATATGTATTACTACACCTTTTCTGATGTGCAAGCAGTGTCTACTCTCACCTATTGACATTATTCATTAAGTGTGATTCCCCACTTGTCTGCCTAATGTTAGTACTTTTCAGAGTGATTCAGAGGGGCACAGCTAACATTTGTTTATGAATCAGGGACATCCCTGTAAAGCAGTCACAGTTGGGGAGTCTGTCCTCTGCCCTATTCAACTATGCCAGTGTTTATCCTGGTCTGATACTGTGTGGTGTTTGTAAGGTGCTACTGTAACATTATTCCCTGCTAGAATGGCTGGTTCTCTTTTCACAGTCATGTCATGCAATTCCACAACAACTGCTGGTAAAGACCCACAGAACAGGATTTGTGTTACGCCATTCCTAATTTCTATTTACATTCCCTCATTGTAACGCATGATATATTTATTTCAGCACCAAGTTATTTGTATATCTGCTGTGGCTTTGTGGTAATTCATGCAGTCTATTGTGTCAATGGTCTGGGGTTCGAGACTGGCAGTGGTTGTTTCTTTTGCTGCTGAGCAGAACAAGGGCCCTGACATAGAGTGACTAAGGCACTTTTAAGCAGTTGTAAGCGGGTATGCATGGGTTTGTGCAATGCTTAGCGATGCTTAGCTAAGCGCACACATGCGCACACTTGCTTAAACCTGCCTACTACTGCTTAAAAGTGCTTACTCCTGCTAACCCCCGCGCTCATTTCTTTGAAAGAAAAGAAAATGGGGAGATTGGAAAGTGGTGAAAAAGGGGGCACAAAGAGGGACAGACAGTAGGTAAACAAGCTCAGGATGTGCAGGACGGGTGTAGGGAAGGTCCATAGCTGCCCATTTCTTTACCAGCAACAGGTGTGCATATGCAATAAATTTGGAGTGAAATTTGAAATATTCCACCCCTGGGAGAGGGGTGAGGACAACAAAGTATGTTGTACTGCCAATTATAATTATCAGTTTACATGTCCAGTGGACATGTGTGCGTAATGGGCAGCTATGTATAGGGCTTAATTTTTTTGTGGGTACAGATTGCCCTTTTTTTATTTTTTTTTTCAGGTGAGAGTGGAAAGTAAGGTAGAGGAAGTAGGTATGTTTGGGGAGGTAGGTTGGGGAGGTAAACAGACAAGACAAACAAGATGCATACAGGGGTGGTGTATGACACATGGGGTGGGTGAACACAATTGATGGGGACGGATGTTTGGAAATCGCAAGCCCATGAGCCCACAGATGGTAACAGTGGAACTGAGAACTTCACCCATGGGCAGTCACCACTGCACGTTCATAGCCCCGAGGGTGGCTGTGCTGGGGGCTGCATAGGACGGGCAGGCTCAACCGTGAGACGCGCCACTCTCACCTTGAGCTGGCATAGGGGTCAGCGACTGAACACTGGATCTCCCTACGCACCACAACCCAGACCCATCGAAGGGTGACAGGTGGCACTTCTCTGCCCATGCTTGCATGCGGGGGGATGAGCCCCATCCCCTGCAGCGCTTCCACCCAAAGGTGGCACAGGACCAATGGAGGAAGGGAACCTGGGCTGGGCACCGGACCTGCTGGTGCCAGGTGCACTCGCCAGCTGAGGACGGACAAGTGGTTCATCTGGGACCGGCCTTCCCATACATTCTGTGATTAGGTGTGTTTAATTACAACATAAACAACAGCATTCAAGATTAGTTGTAACAGCATGCAGTAATAATCCCATTAACCCAACACACCAAGGTTCCAACAGTTGAACAGCAAGCATAACACATGCATATATTGAATGACAGTGGACATTCCAACAGCATGCAGGGGTGATTGGTAGCAACAGGCCACCATGATTGTGGTGTTTGAACAGGGCACATGCATCAAAGTGAATG
The DNA here is from genome assembly GCF_019279795.1 of Protopterus annectens. NCBI lineage: Eukaryota > Metazoa > Chordata > Ceratodontiformes > Protopteridae > Protopterus > Protopterus annectens. The sequence continues at coordinate 291,620,089 of NC_056744.1, forward strand.
CAGATATTTATAGAACAATAGGACATCTGTCCCAACAAATGTTTGAGATTACACATACCCATTGAGGTGTGGAATTGCATGGTTTATGCACATACAGTAGGGTGTAGAAAGAAACCTCATTTAACATCTTATAAGTACTTTTAGTCTGCACTACATTCCCAGTGACTGCAAGTGTATATCCCATACATGTATTATTACACTTACCAGCATGCTTTAGGTTGTGTAATGGATTTGGCTAGTTCATTATATATCTGTCCTATATCTGACATACTAACTGTCCAAGATGCAGATGTTACTGGTACATATTTCTTGCTTTTATTTATATTTCTTTATCTACATATCTGGATATGTGTTCACATGACATTTTCAGTTCAATTTGTACAGAACCCTGCATTTCTTGTAACACACTCACATTTCTGGGGAACAAATTAACAAGCTACTTGTGTGCCAGATTCACTTATGCATGCCAGCCAGTCACTGACTATTGAGGACTATATATATATGCTTCACAGATACTAGCACTTCCATCACCCACTTTAGATGGGACTGCCCAACTGTGGGTTGCCAGCAATTATTAAAACAGTACTATTTGTGTAACGCAAGGGTACAACATTTCAAAGTAAGTGACACAGACACACTCCAGGTTTTATACCATTATTAATTACATTACACACTTTTCCACAGGTTCTCTCCTTTATTTGATATTACAGTGCATATGGAAGACATATTCAGAACATATTATACCTTTATTAATAGTTTAGAACACTCTTTTTCAGGCTCGCTCACTTATTTTATATGACAATACCTGCAGAGATATTATTCCAGACATATTTAAACTTTCTTAATGGATTACTACACTCTTTTTCTGGCTCTCTGGCTTTTTTATATGACAGTACATGCAGAGGACTTATTCAGGGCATTTTATGGCTGTATTATTGGACTACAACACTTTCTTTCATGCTCTCTCCCCTATTTTATATAACAATACATGCAGAATAATCACTAACCTGCCTGGTGGCACAGCCTTAGCAGCCTATCTGCATAGGCTTGCTGATTCGCAGCACGGTCACTTGCAGCTGTGAAGTAAATGAAGGGATATTGAGACATACCTATCCATTATACAGAATCAATTATCAATTCTTACATACTGCATTCCATGGCTACCTACTCAGTTGTGGGGCATCTTGCATCCCACGGGCCTCCTGTATTCATTGGTTCAGTAGATCCTGCTTCCATCTCTTCAGGTCTGCATGGTGGTGACAGACCTGCTCACCAGTCCGAGGAATGCCTGTGACACTGGTGAGGTCATGAGCTAACCAGTTCCAAGCCTCTGCCTTGCACTCCGTCCCTTGGAACTGGCCCTGGAGGAGTCTTGACTCATGATGGTGGACAAGGAGCCAAACCATGTATTTCGACTCCTCGATGCCCTAACATTGCACTCGGAAGCATGTATCCTCTCCAGCACCAGCCATTCTAACTGCAGATGTGAGCTACAATCAGTTATGGCGAGTATTCCCGCCTATGGGGCTTAAATATGCCACATTTCCCACACTTTTTTGTGATTGGACGTTTTTAAAAATTCTCGGCTGACTGCAGACCTGCTTAGTAATGGTTAATCTACCATTTCTCAGTATATGTATGTTAACAGTGGCCGTTTCTCCTAAGCTGTCATGGCTTAGTGGTTCAGTAGTTTTATTATGGTGCACAGAGTCCTGGGTTCAAACCTTGTCATTCATTTTATTTTAATACTGTCAAGACAGGCTAGGGGGTGTGGCTGTGTTTAAGCAACTTTGCTCTACGTTGCTCCATGTTGCCCTACGGTGCGCTGGTTGGCGCAGCGCGCACGTCCATGCAAACCAATTGCGCTGGGTAAAGCACTATTTAACTATGGGCACCTATATTGCGCTGGGTAAAGCGCTGCTTAACCGCAGGCAATTATATATCAGGATCCTTTAAAAAATATATATTTTGTTCACTGATACATAGGCCATTTCACTGCTTTTTAGTAATATTTTATTCATACATGTCAGGTATTATTTCATACACTGATTTAAAACATAAATAGGAAGGGGAGTAGTGGGACTTGAACCGTGAATGTCTCCTCTTTGTGCGAATGCTCTACCATTATGCTATTGCTATTTGGTATGATTTGCATAAACATTCTTTCTTATGCTCTTCCATGTCGAGATTGCTAACTGCACCTAAGCAATGGGCACACCCATGCAAATACGGGCAGCTATTTCGAGAATAAAAAAAAATAAAATTAATGTTTTACTTTTTATAACTGTGATGGAGGTTTATAATGTCAGGGAGTGTGGTGTTGGGTGCATGGACATTTGAGCAGACTCGCTCTTCTGTGTTTACATTTTTCTTTTCGAACCCTTGCAGGGGTGTGGACATTTAGACTGCTCGGCAGTCGGACACGCCCCCTGCTTTCCTACATGGTCCGTGTTAGACTTGCGGTTGAGTCAACATGCCCTCATGAATATTCATGGAACACTGACATCATAACGTTCAACTGCAGCCTCCGAGTAAGACTTATTTAGTCTTACACGGAGGATTCGTGAATCCGGGGGTATGTGTGGTGGATGTAGTGCATGTATGTCCTTGACAACCTTTTTGTATGTGAGATTTTTGTCTCTAAGTAGATTGTGAATGCATGTCTCTCACATACTGTATTGATTTCTTTAAGGATTAAAAGATTGTCATTGAACATGAGACAACTGCTACATTATCTCAAGATGCCCATATCTACCAGATTTCTATGGAGGCATTTGGAAATTGCATATCCATGTTTTCTGGGCCTGTATAAGGGTGGACTATTAGGGTTTGAGCACTGGGTTTTACAGAGATCGTCTGGCATGGTCTGTAAGGCTGGGACTAGAATTGAATAGTGTTAGGATATGGTATTAGATAGTGATAGGATATGGTATTAGTGCTATATCACAACATGCAGACTAGCTGCTCTGAGCTTAACTTTGTGCAATGCATCACTGAACTGCAGGTTATAGTCCTAGTACTGGGTTAACTTCTGTATTTTTCAGCTCAAGTAAACCAGCCCCCCACCACTGCCGCTATATGAAATATCCCAGTCTGCTTAACATAAAAATACAAAAATGATTGCTTGAGACTAAATGCTAACACAAAACAACTTTAACAACCTAGATAGTCAGGGGGGTTTCAAGTTGATCAGACCAATAGCAAGACAATTTGAGCAAATGCAGTAATTTCAGCCTTAAATACAGATAAATGCATAAATAAAACAAAACATCTAACTAGTTTCTGGTAGTCGGATTTTTTTTTAATACAAGTACTTAGCTAGTGCCTGAATGTCAAGAGATGCAAATAAGTCACTTCAGAGGCACAGATGAGGACACTAAGTGTTGCTGAGCTCTGTGTGAATCAAACAAGAGCCTATCAAACACATCCAGTTTATACAGGCACTTAAAACAAAGGAAACTGCAAAATCTCTTTAGTGTGACCAAAATTACAGGAATACAAATACAAAGTAGCAAATTATACAGTAACACTGCCAGTAAAGCTTCTCAAAAGTGCTGTTCTCAGCAATCAGCAAACAGTGCAATATCAGAGGTACTTGAAAAATATTAAAAGTGCAAAAATCAGCAGATAAAGCAGTTAAGGGGAAATAAATCTTTTATCTGCCATGGATAGCACAGGATGTATTCAGGACACACTCAGTATGTAGCAAGGATGCTAAGCAGATAGAAGCTTTGTGAAAATAATTATTTGTAGTAAAGGAATTTAACCAAGAGCAGTACTTGTTTGCTGTCAGTATGATGGATCCATGTAAAACAATGGGTGGAAAAAGTACTTCATCAGCTTACACAACTAACAACAGCAATCAAAGGGGGTGTAAGGGACTTTGGTGGCCAGATTACCAAATGGAGTGAAAGTCAGAGATACTGGCTTTTAAAACAACAAAAGCAAAAGTGTGGGAGGACGAGGGAAAATTTCAAGCTGATGTAAGATGCCAAACAAATCAGACACTACAGTTTGTTGTCCACAGTATTTTAGGTCAGCATGGGAGCCAAAATGGTCAGGAAATGTTTTGGACCAGTGGTATATAGACTTAATTAAAGAAAGACCAATATATCAGCAATCAATCTGTAAAACAGATCTGTACAAACCAGAAAAAAACACAGAACCAAGAGCTTTTACAACACAGCCAAGCTCCCACCAAGGTGGTGTAAATGCTATGGCCTCAACATTTAACAATACTGATTCTACTAAAGAACAAAAATGGTTTGCTTACAAAAAAGGCAAACCAATGTAAAAGTCCAGACAAATCAGACACTACAGCTTGTCATCCACAGTATATCAGGTCAGCATGTCAGCCCAAATGGCTCACATGCTAATCTGATAATATAGAGAATGGGGTTAATATGGAGAATGAGGAAGGAATAATGGTTGATTCACTGGATCAGATTTAGAAGTTATTTAGAGAGAACTATGAAACAATATATGGGCAACAGGAAAAGGTGCAGGGTGACACATGGACCCACCAACAGTTGAAAAGGAGGAAATTCTGTAGGGAGGATAGACTAAAATTGAGTGCCCCTATAATGATGCAGGAAATTAAAATAGTCAGAATTTAAAGAATGTTAAAGACCCAGGTGCAGATGGGTTCCCTGCTGAAATGTACAAGTGGGTATAGAGAAAACTCTGTAAATTCTCTGGGAATAGTATAAATAAATCAGAGAGCAAGGATGAATGGTAGACAATATGCAAAACAATGATTGATTATACCTAAGGAAAAAGGGAACAAAACAAAACTGTCTGACTATAGGCTAATCCCACTAGTAAATCTAGGTACAACAATATTAGCAAATATTTCTGCCTGAAGATTGTCTAAAATTATTGGGATGGGATAGAGCAGGCTCCTTAATGGAAAATAAAGCATAAATTATTGGTGAAACCTGGAGCAGTTTCTTGATAGTTGCCAAACTGGATATAAACATGTGAGGGTAGTGTTGTTTGATAACAAGAAAGCATTTGATACAGTGGTTTGGTAGTTCTTATTTGAAGTGCTACATAAAATAAAGATGGGTACAAAATTTTTACAATGCAGGTGTATCAGGTAGGGAAATAACTCACAGAGGTAACAGACAAAGGTACCGCCTTTCACCCAGGTTGTTTTTGTTAGTCAGTGAGGAGCTGACATTATGCATTGATGGGACATTGCACCATTACCAGAATTTAGGATTTAGGTATCATTCTTGCTGTATGCAGATGATTGCATACTCAAGGCTGAAAACATTGATGACATCCAGCAAGCAGTGTTAAAGGGAGTTTAAGCAGTTTTCAAATGTGTCATTGCTTGAGTTAAACAGAAGTAAATCAGTACTGGTCAGGACTGAAGAAGGGAAAGGCAGAGGGGTAATCAGTGGTTCAACAGGCAAAATACCCAACCTATTTAGCCCTGGAAGTAGGATACACCTATGAAGGAACAGTTTTTCAGAATCTAGATAATTTAAAATAAGAGAATCCAGTGATTCCTGCAGGTAAGGGGGGACCTATATAATTGCTGGCAAAATAATTGTGATTAAAGTATATTCCTTCCAAGGGTGCCTGCAGGCAGGTGCAATGGGGTGCACTTGCACCCCCCTGGAACCCTCTGGCTGGGAGATTATTTAAAAAAAAATGTTTTTTAAGGGCATTCTTCTTTTGCATCCAGTCTGTTTCTGTGCGACCAAAGTCTTTTTTTTCTGCACCCGCTCAGAATTTGAATTCAAGAAGGGTTCTGTACTGCAGCTGAATGTACAAGTGAGAGGTAGGTCTGTGTGTGTGTGTGTGTGTGTGTGTGTGTGTGTGTGTGTGTGTGTGTGTGTGTGTGTGTGTGTGTGTGTGTGTGTGTGTGTGTGTGTTTAAGAGGTGTGTGAGTGTGTGTGTGTGTGTGTGTGTGTGTGTGTGTGTGTGTGTGTGTGTGTGTGTGTGTGTTTGTGTAAATAATAGGTAGGTAGGGGTGTGTGGATGTAAAAAATAGGTAGGTAGATAGGGGTGTGTATGCACATATGTAAGAAGTAGGTAGGTAAAGGTAGAGGTACGTGTGTAAGAGGAAGGTAGGGGTGTATGTGTGTGTTTGTGTGTAAGAGGGAGGGGGGTTCATACCTCACAATTATCCAGATTTGTGCCTCATATTTTCAGTTTGTGTTTTTTCTGGCAAATCATTGAGGACTGAAGTCAGAAAATAATGGCAGACATTTGAGCTTTAGACCAATATCCATCAGAAAATACATATTAATGCAAAACTCGTTGTTCTATCCACTTTCTAAGGAGGTAGGGGATGTATGTGTGTCATACCTCTCAACTGTACATATTTTCACAGAATGTCCAGAATTTTGCCTTATTCCTCATAAAAATTCTGCTTTTTTTTTTGTTTGTTTGTTTTTTTTTTTGACAAATCACTGGGATGATAAAAGGCAGAAGCCAGCAACTGTGGGCTGTATGAACTAATTTAATTAGTTACAAAATAACAAACCACAAGGATGGTTATCTTTGTGTTTTTTTATTTTTTATTTTGTAACTAATTTAATTAGTTCATACAGCCCACAGTTGCTGGCTTCTGCTTTTTGTCTACCATGTGTTTTTGAGCCATGCAATTACTTCCGTGCAGGGGAATTCTTTTTTGAAATCACTGGGATGAGCAAAGAATTAAAGTTACTAAATAAATGAAATGCATTTGAGGTTTCAGACTTCATAGCCTTCAGAAAATTCATTCTAACACAAATTCTGTTAATCCAGCAACTTTCTGAATGTGTCCCTAGTTTTGGGCCTTTGTCCCCAGCATTATAACAGGCTTTGTCGAAATTTCTTGTGCTATGAGATTGAAAGGAATGGTGTGTGTGTGTGTGTGTGTGTGTGTGTGTGTGTGTGTGTGTGTGTGTGTGTGTGCGTGCGTGTGTGTGTGTGTGTGTGTGTGTGTGTGTGTGTGTGTGTGTGTGTGCGTGTGTAACAGGGAGGTAGCATTCCCCTCAGCTGTCCAGGTTTTTGTATAATGTCTAGATTTTTGACCCATATTCCTCCTAAAAAGGACTGAAGACATTTGAGATTCATACCCTTTAAAAAAATGTCTGCTAACACAAATCCTGTTATTCTAGCAATTTTCTAAGTTCATATGAGCAATATTTATTATCTGTCCCTATTTAATTTTGGCTTTGTCCAGATCACTTGCACTAAGAGGTTGATGTATGTGTGTGTCAGAAAAAGTGAAATGCCCTAGAGTTAGCAGGTGGAATTTATTTTCAAGTGCATTTTCAAGGAATTGTGAGCTTCAAGAGAAGAGGGGTTTACTGCTGCTCATGCTAAGTCTGCTTAAAATGTGCAACTGTTTTGTTTAGCAAATGGTATCACTATTGTGGTATAGACTTTCAAAGCAGTGTTAGTGGGACACGATGCAGAGGGCTGTAGGTTCTACTCCCACTGCATGTCGATTTGTATTTTAAGGGGGTGGGATGTTGCAGTCCTGAGTATGTCCTCCTTTCGATGAAATGCTTAGTAACTATGAACCTGTTTTTCAGCTTGTCACACATTCCCTATTGCAATATACCAGCCTGACATTTTTAATGTGACACAGGCAATTTATTCTTCAAGGGCAGCAGGTACTGAATTTGTAGATGAATCGCCGAAATATAAAGTTGTTTTCTACCAACAACCTCTTCATTAGTTTCAGATCTCTTTACTGTGGAATTATTCAGATGGCATTTACTTCTGCAGAGATTGTTCATATTGACTGATATTGGTGGAATGTAATGACAGAAGTTTGAGTGGCCCTTTATGGTTGAAAATTTTCTAAATTGGGCAGTTGTCATTATTGGTTCATATGTTTTGTTTCATTGCTTACTGCATAAATGTTCAGAAGTATAAATTTAACATACACTCTAACAAGTAGTGTTGTTTTATACAGGGGATTTAATTCAATTATTATACATTATAATTAACACAATCAAGAAGGTGACTCAAAGAACTCTTGCATGGTCCTGAAAATGCGTGGAAGGGGCCTATGATTTGAAAACAGCCCAAAGGTAAACTTATCCTGCCACTGGCCAGATGTATTTTCTTTGAATGCAGGTTTCAATGCTGTTTCAGTGCAAGTGAGTTTCAAAGGTAGAGAAGTTTTAATGCTTAGTCTGTTTTCATTGCAAGACTATTGCTTTGTTTAGCAAATTTCTATCAGTGTTTGTATTATAAAATTTGAAATAAAAGTTGTAAATTAAATCCAAATATATGTAAACATTGTACAAGTAAAGCATAAAACAGTATGCACACAGAGTATTGAACAGTGTTTATGGCAACTGGGGAGAAATAATGGGACACTGGAATGGCTGTGTGTGTGTGTGGGGGGGGGGTCTCTGGGTTTACACCCCCTGCAAAAAAATCCTGTGGGCTCCCCTGGTTCCTTCTCCAAATTGTACATGGGCAAACATCCTTTAACAAATAAATTGTGTTTTTTGTTAGATGTTTATGTAGGGGAGAATAAGCAATTCAGAATTCCTAAAAAGAGAATGCTTCTACTGTCACTTGAAGAAGAATGGGCCTTAATGCGTATCCCAGCCCAGATTATTGCTTTCAATTTTGCTTAATGGATAAGAATGCATGAAGAGATTAATGCTCAATGGTGAGAAGAAGGGAAAGTTAACTTTTACTATGAGAACTTTGCGGTTAGCGTTGCCACCTCACAGCAAGAGGTTCTCCGGTTCAATCCTCTGCTGGGGTGCCTTCTGTGCGGAATCTGCATGCCCTTCCTGTGGTCGCGTGGGTTTCCTCCAGGTGCTCCGGTTTCCTCCCACATCCCAAAGACACGCTGTAGGTAGATTGGACACTCTTAATTGGCCCTAAGTGTGAGTGTGTGCGTGTATGTGCCTTCTGTGGAAGGTTGGGTGCTGGGCTGGCAACTCAACACTATAAAACTCCACTGCCATTCATGAGCGGACAGGTGATCCACTGCGGCGACCCCTAATCAGGAAAAGCTGAAAGAAGAAGATGGCAGAGCTGAGGGCTCACTAATTGAAAATAATTAAACAATTTGAGGATATGACATGGAATATACTTAGATATCAAAGTATATGGATCACCCAAAAATTAAGGACACAATATCTCAACAAGAACAAGCATAATGGATGGGAGTAGGAATTTTCTGCTGAGAACAAATAAAGAAGTTAGATAAACATAGACCTGATATAGAAGGGTGAATTGTGCTATTTCAACAGTTACAAGAACAATACCACCTTTCTGATAAAAAGTGGGTGACTTTTAATTCACTGTTAGATAGGTATGTTAGTAGTACCATTCTTGGAATGAATAGGCAAGGAAGTATAGAGGCCTGTAAGCGAGCTCCTTGGAACAAATGGAGTTGTATTAACAAAGAGCAGGGTAGTATGATGTATAAGTATTTGAAGCTTCAAAGAAGTAAGGAATGGAAAAAAAAATGGATAGACGTTGGGAGTTTACACAGGATATGCAGAGCCAGATCTTGCTCATATGGAGCCCTAGGCAGCTCCCCCCAACCATCCCAGTGTTCCATTACTTGACTATTTCTCCCCAGTTACCATAAAAACTGTTCAAACCTGTCATTGTGCATACTATTTGCTTCTTTACTTCTACAGTGACTACAGATATTTTGATTTCATTTAAAACTTTTACTTCAAAATTTATAGCACAAACACTGATAACCATTTGCTAAGAAAAAAAAACAATAGAGTCTCACTATGAAAATAGACTTAGCATGAATTGTAAATGTCTCTGTCCTTGAAACTCGCATTCACTGAAATGGCACTGAAACCCACATCCAAAGAAAATGCATCTGACCTGGACAGACTAAGCTAACCTTTGGGCTGTTTTCAAACCATTGACTTCTTGCACACATTTTTAGGACCATACATATATGTATGTGTTCTTTGATTTACCTTCCTAATTGCATTAAATTATATTCATTAATATAATACAGCACAGCATGCTAGAACGTGTTTTAAATTTCTAATTTTTAATTTTTTACCAGTAAGCAATGAAATAAAATGCATGCACCAATAATGACAAAACTACCCATTTTAGAACATTTCAACTATAACAGGCCACTCAAACTTATGTCATTGCAATCCACCAATATCAGTCAATATGCACAATTGCTGCAGATGTAAAAGTTATTTGAATAATTCCACATTAAAAAGATATATAACTAATGAAGAGGTTGTTACTGGAAAACAACTTTACTTTTCAGTGTTTCATCTACAAATTCAGTGCCTGCTGCCATTGAAGAATTAATTGCCTATGTTACATTAAAAAAACAAAGAATGCCTGGCAAACCAGCAAGATCATAGTTACTAGGCATCTCATCCAAAGGAAGACACACTCGGGAGTGTAGCAATCACATCCCCCCTTAATGTGCACCACAGTATCAGCAGTCCATCTACATGGTGTGGGAGTAGAAGCCACAATCTTCTGTACCAAAGGCAGGTATATTACCTGTTGTGCTACTAACATTGCTTTCAAATTCTACAGCACAAACAGCAATGATGATTTGCTAAACAAAACAGTTGCACACTGAAAACAGACTTAGTATGAGCAACAGTAAACTTATCTTCCCTTGAAAATCACAATTTCTTGAACATGCACTGAAACTCAAACTCATAGATGCTTGAAAATGCACTGAAACTCATAATTCCTTCAGCAGTCTAGTAGTTGGTGTAGAGGATTCATGTTCTTGTCTCCACTGAAACTCACTATTCTTTAAGCAGTCTGGTAGTTGGTGTAGAGGATTCAGGGTTGTGTCTCCTGTAACCAAAGTACAGGGGTTGAGTCTGAGTAAGTTAATTGGATAACCTGACCCCCTTAACTAGGGCATTGCACAAACACAGCAATGGATGGAATGGTTAGTTTCTCTCTAAACCAGCAACAAATGGAGAAGCTAGTTTAAATTCCATGTGCAGCTCTCTCACAGCAAGTGCAGAATGTATTTACATCTGCACTGGTGTGTGTATGTGTGTGCATATGTGTGTGTGTGTGTTTGTGTGTATATGCATCATATTAAAGATGCATGCATGGTCATTCTTAAAGGACAAAACTCTAACAAGACATTAAAGAAGAAATGTTTATTTTTTTAATTAATAAATTAAAATGTTAATGTGGAAGCCCCTTGGCCAGCAGCCACCCCCCCCCCCAGTCATTGGGGCCTAGGCAATTGCCTAGGTTGTCTAGTGATGGATCCATCTCTGAGGGTATTCACCAACATGATTTCTGGTAGGAGGTATAGGACAGTTCTTTGAGGATTAAGAATTGGCCATATATCTGGGATCAACATATAAGGATTCTGCAGGTCTATTTCACTTGGTCAATAGATGACATTGTCAAAACCCATGTTGTTGAGACCACATGACTGGCAATGCAGCTCATCGACTATTTTGACTGAGAACACAGTACAGTGGGGATTGGGGAAATGTATCCTTTTCCTCACTATAGTGTGATCTTGGAGTTGGTATATATATATATATAGATATATATATAATTATCACGTGGTCAGAGGCAATGCCCCAATGTGGGGAATGCAGGGGACTTGCCCCTCCCTGCAAAAAAAATGTTTTTGTGTTGTTTTCTGGTGCTGTTTTGATTGTTTTCATTGATTGATGAATAGTATTGTTAGTCATGTGGTCCTAACCATGTGGGTTTCAACAATGTAATTCATTGATCTACTGATATAGATCCGATTCTGCACCTATGGTATATAATTCCCAATAAAACACACTGGCATAGCAGAACATCTAGTTATAATTGTTGGAGGTGTTACATGGCTCAGGCAGGTATGATTCATATGTTTTAAGAGTGGAACCAGCTCAGGATAGATGGATACAGGCTACTAAGGGGAGAGATATGATTTTGGTAAAGTATCTTCATGGACTTGGGAGTCACTTGGACTATGGTTGGAGAATATAGATATTGGCTGGAAGAGAGAGGAATTTACTATGACATTAATACTTTCCTACATGCCCTACATAGTGATTGCAAGAGAATAGAAAACTGCACACCAAGTGCTGATGGGAAAAATAAGTAATGAATATTTGAAATTAATTTGAAGAGTTGAACATTACTGTAAACTCCATGCTGTGAAAACAGAAATCTGCAAACTGGGTCTTAGTGACAAGATTAATACTGGAACCTGAATTGGATATGGGAGTTATAAGAAATGTTAAGATAATGCTCTTTCATTTATTTTTTCACAGTATTAAATATCTCAACAAGATTGCTAATGCTTTGTTCACATGTAAATATGTTTATAGTTTTGTATAACTTAAAGAATATTACTTCTTACCCAAAACACTCACTAGTCTTATCACTATTAATTTTCACTAACATCACTCTAAGTCCTGCATATCTTTGTTCTTAACTTTATAACTTAATTGGTTCACCATCTCATGGCAACATTATAACTTCTTTACCCCCCCCATGTCATCACAAGTACACCTGCTGCTCACTACTTTAGCTACTCTTCTTCTGTTGCTGCCTCTCATCACAGACTATCAATTCGCTCTTACACCTAACATTTCCTTACCTACCATTAGCCTCCATGTACACAATTCTATACAAAATTCTTCAGCAGAAATTGCTCCACATCTGTTCAGGAGTTCACCTACTCTTTACTTTAAGTACAACATTAATATCCTTCCTCGCTACTACCACAGAAAAAAGCAAAAAATAGAAAATAGAAATTACCATTATAAAGCAACTTCATTCCCTCCAGCATTCTTCAACAATTAAACAGTGTGACGATATATATCCTAATCCAAACCCTAATTCCATCTCTCCTCCCCTCCCACCCACACCCTCTCAGGTTACCTCTAATTACTCCAAAGAACTAAACGTTACCTGCGTAAATATGCATATGTTAGTAAGAAAATCACTGAACTGCACACCTGGATCTCTTATTGTATACTATATATTGTTGCCCTTATTGAGGCAGGGCTAAAACCTCATATAAAAGACTCAGAAATTATTTCCCCAGGACACAGCACCATTAGAGTTGACAGGCTAAACAAAAAAGCTGAAGGAGTAGAAATCCTCTCCTTTAATACATATGAAGACTTTTAAAACCTCTACCCAAATTCAGTTATGCAGATGTACTTATCTCCTATATAAAATTAAATGACTGCAAACTCCTTTGTATAATTGTTCTATATATCCCCCCAAAACAATATACCCATCCTTGAAGACATTCTTTACTCAATTTCATACAATATTACCAATGAAACAGTCATCATATATGCTGTCAATATCAACTGGAATACATTCAATTCTAAGTATCCTTCTTCTAGCATTAACATTCATGGCTTTAAACAGCTTATTACTCATCCTACTTGCTATAGCAAATCCCAAGATACTAGTCCCATTCCTGACTGGATTCTGGTCACTGATCCTTGCAACATTACCACACCAGGACCCTGTCCTGAATCAGTTTGTGATCACTGTCTTAAATATGCTATCAGACTTATTACTCACCATGTCAAAAAGTATACAAAAATAGTTGTAATCGGTAATGTAGCAAGGGTAGGGTGAATGGTGCATATGTCCCAGGTGCAAAGTATTAGACGGCACAATCCTGAAGTGCCATTCCTGCATTTTTGTTTCTGTATCAGCATTTCTGAATTCCAGCACAGAAGCAACTTGCAAACAACTTCTTCTTCTTCTTCTTCTTCTTCTTCTTCTTCTTCTTCTTCTTCTTCTTCTTCATCTTCTTTTTTCACTTTTCCAATGAAGAGTTGTACTGGGAGGGTGTCTGGGAGTGGCCATATTTCTGGGAGGAGGCGTATGCTTCAGACTGTCTTGAGCAAGTCTATTGGTGCAGCCCTTTTTTTTGGCCCTACCAATGAGGTCTGCAGCAGGCTAGTGGCCTGTGTCTGAGAGGAGGGCATGTGCTTCAGACTGCCATAAGCAATCCACTAGAGATGCCTTTTTTTATTTGCTCTTCTATTTGAAAAGTGGGGTGGGGTGCTTGTTCAGTGGCCAGCCCAGGGCACTGGTTAAGCCAGCTATGTCTTTGGTTGCAATCTCACAAATTTTAAGCTTAATTCTGCTGCACTAAATGCATTTAAGTACACTATTCCAAAAGACTTGCAACTAAATGAGACAGTAGAAAGGTTCAATTCAGATTTTTTAAGCATCCCAAATAACCTTGTACTACTACATAGAAGTAAAATAAAATCTAACATTGCTCATTGGCTTACTAATCAGAGTAGAACTATTGTACAAAACAGAGTCAAGGCATGTTAATACTGGCAGAAATGTAAAAATCCACAAAATCTACAGTGCTTTAAAGAACTTCACAACCTTAGCAAAAAACAAGTTCATTGGTAAGTACTGAAATATCTGCCCTTGTAGGCCATTTTAATCTGAGACAATCTCCCTTAAAGGTGAGAATTAAATCCTGTACTTTGTGTCTGAGTAGTGGAAGCTAGGTTAAGAAGGGAGGTGATGATTAGTGATCAGCAGTATGGTTTCTTGCTGGGAAAGAGCACTACAGATGCAATGTTTGCTCTGAGAGTGTTGATGGAGAAGTACAGAGAATGTCAGAAGGAGTTGCATTGTGTTTTTGTAGACTTATTGAAAGCATATGACAGGGTGCCTAGAGAGGAGTTGTGGTATTGTATGAGGAAGTCAGGAGTGTCAGAGAAGTCTGTAAGAGTGGTACAGGATATGTACGAGGGTAGTGTGACAGCGGTGAGGTCTGCTGTGGGAGTGACGGATGTGTTTAAGGTGGAGGTGGGGTTACATCAAGGATCAGCTCTGAGCCCTTTCGTATTTGCAATGGTGATGGACAGATTGACAGACGAGATCAGAGAGGAGTCCCCGTGAACTATGATGTTTGCAGATGACATTGTGATCTGTTGTGAGAGTAGGGAACAGGTGGAGGAGACCCTGGAGAGATGGAGATATGCTCTAGAGAGAAGAGGAATGAAGGTCAGCAGGAGTAAGGCAGAATATATGTGTGTGAATGAGAAGGAGGATAGAGGAATGGTGAGGATGCAAGGAGTAGAGGTGGCGAAGGTGGATGAGTTTAAATACTTGGGGTCAATAGTTCAGAGTAACGGTGAGTGTGGAAGAGAGGTGAAGAAGAGAGTACAGGCAGGATGGAGTGGGTGGAGAAGAGTGTCAAGAGTGATTTGTGACACATGAGTACCCGTAAGAGTGAAAGCGAAGGTCTACAAGAGGGTAGTGAGACCAGCTATGTTATATGGGTTGGAGACAGTGGCATTGACAAAAAGGCAAGAGTTTGAGCTGGATGTGGCAGAGTTAAAGATGTTAAGATTTGCACTGGGTGTGACAAGGGTGGACAGGATTATGAATAAGTATATTAGAGGGTCAGCCCAGGTTGGAAGTTTTGGAGACAAAGCCAGAGAGGCAAAATTACGTTGGTTTGGACATGTGCTGAGGAGGGATGCTGAGTATATCGAGAAAAAAATGCTAAGGATGAAGCTACCAGGTAACAGGAAAAGAGGAAGGCCTAAGATAAGGTTTATGGATGTGGTGAGAGAGGACATGCAGGTGGTTGGTGTGACAGAACAAGATGCAGAGGACAGAAAGAAATAGAAACAGGTGATCCGCTGTGGTGACCCCTAATGGAAACAGCCGAAAGAAGATGATGATGACTTTGTGTCGGTGAGGTAAACACCATAACTATTATGCTAACCCCCAGCCCCTTGAAGTGACACAATACTATTCTGATTTTCAAAACAAGTATAGCTATAGTCCCCAAAGATTCTTTGCATCCATCAAACAAATGTTTCACCCAGGAACTAACAATATTCTTTACTGTTGTACAAATTACTCCCCCTTAGAAACAGCCAAGTTGAACTCTTACTTCACTGTCAACACAGCTGCCCGCACCAATGAATCCTTTCCTGACTCCCTTGAATTAAATTCATCCCATCCACTAATACTCCTGCCCTCACACTAAAACCAGTTATCTCCTTCATAAGAAATTATAATACAAACTTAAACCTTACATACTCTCTGCCAATAACCTTGCATATCTAGCCATTAAATATCCAATCACCATCCTTATAAACAGGTCAGTAAAGAATCCTATACTTCTAAAATCTGGAAAAATATATAATTTCTTTCCACAAAGGTGACAATTCTACCACGATATCTAATTTCAGACCCATTGCAATCTTATCTTTTCATATAAATATTGAAAAAATGTGTCTGTAAATAACGACTCCAGCATCTCTTAAGTAAATAATTACTAGCCAATAAACAACATGGTTTTAGACCTGTCCATAGCACAACAACAGTCCTCCTAAATTTTACAGATAACTTAAATAAAGCCAGGGATAAGATAAACTCATATATTCCTTATTCCTGGACTTATAAAAAGCTTTCAACACTATTTCACATGAAAAACACCTAGTACAACTGTACACAGTGGGTATGTCATAACCTAGTCTTCAGTAGTTTAATTATTACTAGGAAGTCAAATGGAATTCTACATTTACCTCTTACCTACCCATCAATGCAGGTGTCCCACAAGGCTTTGTTCTTGGTCCTCTTCTATTTAACGTATTTATAAATCATCTTCATACTTCTACACAACGAGCACTCCTTGTACAGTATATAGATGATTCCACCCTTATCTGCCAGTCAGACATTCTGGAAACTTAGAAAAAGATTATACCACATGCATTTAACTCTATTGAAAATAAGCTTTGTAACCACAAACTCCTTTTTAATCAAAAGAAAATCAAATTACTTTTATTTTCTCAAGATCACTTCTCCTTGAGAAACATAACTTTAAATATCACATCTCTAAACAAGACACCAGCTAAAGTAGTGTCCCATACAAAACTGCTGGGGTTACACTAGATGACAGCCTGAAATTTGACCTCCACATGCAGAGCAATAAAAAAACAAAAAACAGAAACAATAGGAATGCTATATAAAGCCAAAAAGTCATTACAGCATCCAACCCAGTCACTCATGTCACTACATACCTACTACACTCTCTATTATATGGTTCTCCCATCTTGATTAACCTTCAGGCCACCCTAAAATCTAAACCTGAACAGTATTAGAAGAAGGTAGCTAGATCTGCAGTTAATACAAGTCACATAGCATATCACATGACTGCTCTAAAAACTCTAAATTGGCTAGAATTATCCCACCAGCTAAATTATACCCATCTTCTTTTAACACATACAATTATATACAGTCCTACTTCCCGCCCAGCTATATGTACAATTCTCTACCATTACCTTCCAAATTTTCACCTTCTGTTTTCTGACAAAAATCTATTTGACATCTATAAGCCTTACAATTACAAAAATTGTTGTCAAAGTCTGCACTTACAGTGTGTAACTAAAGTCTGGAATACAATCCCTTAGCCAATCAGGGCAATACATAGCATCCGTTTATTTAAACTGCAACTAAAGGAGTCCTCTTACACTCCTGGTTTTGTACATGCTGCTCATTGGGCTAATGGTTTTAGCTCCTGCTCTTCTAATAACTACATGCACCCTATCTCTCCTTTTCCGTGTTTTATTCCTTCTACTATTATTTCCATTGCTCTTAATTTTGCTTTCGCACTTTATTTCTCCTGTCTCCCATATCTACTCTACTTATCACCAGTAACATATTTACTTCTCATAATCCATGACCTTCTTGTTCTCCTACTTATCCACGGTTTGAATGTTCCACTCTGATATTTGCTTGATGAATAAGTAATAAACTCATACACTTATAACATGTCAACACATTTCAGTGCCACATAATATTGTGTTTATCTTGTTATACTGCTATCATGTGTAGATCCTTCCAGATATGTACATTAATATTTGTATTAATTTATGTATTTACAGTAAATTATAATATGAATGTCAGGTTTAACTTATGTATATGTGTCTTCTGTTCTTATATTTGTGGAGCTTTCCACCCTGGGCCTCCACTGAAAATGGATAAAATTATACAGTCAGGTTTTCCCGGTAAACAAATGTTATTATTTATTTATTTATTTTTATTTACATTTGTTGACCAGGAGTGTTCGACTGGACGTAGGTCCATTTTCAGCGGAGGCCTGGGGAGAAAAGCTCCACAGTTAAAATAGACAGTAGTTACATTGGATTACATAGCGATTAACAATTTAACATAGCAATTACTTACAACATATTTACAGATGAAGAACATAGTACATCAGTAGACAACTAGAATCTTTATCTGTGAAGTACATAACAGACATTACCAAATGTTACAATAAGAAGTTCCTGCTGTATAATAAGTACTAGGCTTATGAGCATCTGAGCTTGCTATAATCAAGGTAGCTAGTGGAGTGGAAAGAAAGGTAGTGGTTAGATGATATTAGAGTGGGAGTTGCAAGGGCATAGCCAGCATGTTTATAGGTGCGCTTTTAGTAAAGTTTTGAAGTGGGTGCATGATGGTATGGAGGTAATTGTGGGTGGGAGGGAGTTCCATAATTTGGCTATGGTGCAAGAGAATAGTGCTTCACCAGCAGAGTTATTGGCTTTAATGATCTGCAAGTGATTTTTGTTGCTGGATCCTAGTGGTCTGGTGATGCAATAGGGTTGGAGTAGATTCTGGAGGGATGGGACATTTAGTGGATGGTTTACTAGTTTGTGGGTGAGTGAGAGTTGATACCATTGAAGGAAGTGAGGGAGTTCAAGCCAGCCCAGTTCAGCAAGGGAGAGACAGTGGTGACTATGGTAGGAGTCACCTGTGGCAAATTTGGTGATTTTGTTGTAGCAGGTCTCTAGCTTGTTTAGATCGCATTGCCTTAGGTTGGTATATATTGGAGAGGCATAAAGTAGGGTGGAGATAAGGTGGGAATTTGCTATTGAAATCTTTGCTGCTTTGGTGAGAAGTTGCTTATTTCTGTATAACGCTCCTAGTTTTTTTGTTGACTTTTTTTATGGTCATGGATATGTGAATGTCAAATTTTAGTTTATTGTCTAGTTCCACTACTAGCAATTTGGTGTGTTCAGTTGGGTGTATAGTGGTGTTGTCTTTTGCTGTGATGTTAAAGTGAGAGTTGTTTTGAGTATGTTTGGTGGGTTGGAGGATGAGTAGTTTAGTTTTGTTTGGGTTGAGTATTAATTGGGCATCGGATAACCAAGTTTCACAGAGGAAAAGGCTTCTTGTGTGACTTTTTGCAGTTTGGGTAGGGACTGGGCTGAGCAGATGATGGCTGAGTCATCTACGTATTGTATGAGTGTGTCATGTTTGGTAGCAGAGGCTAGATTATTGGTGAAAATAGGGAAGAGTAGGGCTCCAAGGATGGATCCTTGGGGACCCCTATGGAGACAGGTAGTTGGGGAGATATGTCATTCTGCCATACAACGGATTGTTGGCGGTCAGACAGGTAACTCTGAAACCAGTCGGTGACTGATTGAGAGAAGGATAGGTTATTGAGGACAGAGATAAGTTGTTTGTGTGGCACCATGTCAAATGCTTTAGATAGGTCTAGGAAAGTAGCAGAGGAGAGATAGCCATTGTTTTTATGCTGCAGAATAGTGTTAGTAAAGGAGAGTAAGGCAGTGGTGGTGCTATGGTTTGGTCGGAAACCATGCTGAGTATTGGAAAGGTGGTTGTTCATAAGGAGGTAGTCTGAGACCTGAGAGTGTATGCATCTCTCTAGTATTTTGGAGAGTAGAGAGAGAATAGCTATGGGATGGTAATTGGTTAGTTCTGTGGAGGGTCCGCCTTTGTGGAGGGGAATTATATGTGATACTTTCCACAGTATGGGAACGTAACTTTCTGACAGAGGTCGGTTAATCAAGATGGATACTGGGTAGGCCAGAGCATCAGCTGCGATTTGTAGGTATTCACTTGGGAGGTTGTCTGCTGCTAATTTGGTTGGCGTAAGTTTAGTTAAGAGTTTTTTTATGATGGAGGTAGGTACAGGAGAAAAAGAGAAGGAAGTGGGGAGATTACTAGTTGAAGGTGTGGGTTGGAGGGGAGGGGGCTAGTGATAGTATGGTTTGTGTGAAGTGTGTGTTGAATGAGGTAGCAATATTTTCTGAGGAGTGAGGGATGTTAGGAGGAGGGGTATTGACTTTACCTGGGTGGAGGATGGAGTTTATGGAGGACCAGAATTGTTTGGGGCTGTGTTGTAAGGAGTCTAGGGCAGACTGGTAGTATTGGAATTTGTCCTGTTTTATTAGCTTTTTGACTCTATTGTGTAGTTCTAGGAATTTGTGTCTAGTGGAGGGGGTTTTGGTTTTGTGGCAGTGCTCCCAGGCTTTATCCCTGTTTTTCATTTCTGACTTAGTGGTTTTCTGTAGCCATGGCGAGGGTTGTGCTTTGGTTCTGGAAAGTCTTATGGGGGCATGGTAATTAAGGATGCTCAGGAAGATAGTATTAAAATTCAACTGCGTCATCAAGACTGAGGTACTTCAGAGGATGCCAGTTACATTCTTTGAGGGATGAGATGAATGTGAGTGGGTTAAAGTTTAGTTTTTTATGTATTTGACGGTAGATGACAGGTTTAGCTTGGTATAGGTATTTTTTGAGTAGGAATGTTGGGGAGTGATCACTGAGGCTATCTGATTAGCAGCCTGTTATATATGACTGGGAGCTCTTACTGACTAGTATCCAATCCAGGGTAGTGTGCTTGCTGGAGTTTTTATTTATACTGGTTGGCAACTGGACTCGTTGGGTGAAGCCATTTAGGTTTACATGATGGGTTGGATGGTTGCCAGAACAGGATTGCCAGTCAATATTGAAATCACCTAAAATGATAGTTTCTTAGGGGAGATGGTGGTTAGACCAGCTGAGGAGGTTTTCTAGTGGAGGGATGTTTTGGCCACATGGGACGTAGCATCCAATTATGTTGATGGTTTTGTTTTGGTTTATTATGAGTTTGGTATATATTATTCCTTCATTGCCTATTTGTGGAGTTGATGATTTTAAGATCTGGATGTTTAGATGCTGTTTAAATATTATAGCTACACCACCTCCTTTCTTGTTTAGCCGGTCTACTCTTAGTATGCAGTAACCTGCAGGGAATATTTGCTCACTGGTAATGTAAGGTTTTAGCCAGGTTTCTGTCAGGATGACTATATCTGGGAAGTACAAGTCTATGGTGGCATGGAGTCCATGGACTTTGTTGGATATACTTCTAATATTTAGGCTTAGTAGAAGGAAGTCACTTGTCTTTCTATTGGCTGTAATATGGGAGAAGTTGTGGTTTCTAGTCTGATTATGAGGATTGGGGTTGGAGATGGTAGGGCCAAGGTTGGGGTGGATGTCTCCACTTAAGGCTAGTTTTGATATGCATGAGGTTATTAGTTTTCTCAATTTTTGAATGTGTTTGTTTATAAGGGAAACTTTATGATTGTGCTCTGTGGGTAATAGGTATGGTGGGAGGGTTACTATGCTATGTTGTAGGGATGCTTTATGTTAGAGTAATATAGTTGGTAGAATATGTGGGGGGTGCATAGGGATGGTTCTTTAGTTGGTGGGAGGGGAGCTGAGTGAGGGTGAGACATGAGTGGTGGTGTGAGTAGTAGTACAGTGGTAGTGGTTGAGTGGGGGAATGTAAAAGCTTTGGTAGGATGTAAGATATGCAAGGAGAGTGCATGTAGTGAACATAGGTAAGGTATGCTTGTACATGTTAGTTGAGGAGGTGTGATAGTAGTGGGAAGATGGAGGAGGTAGTGTTGGATTAGTGCTGTGGTTGGCTATTGGAAAGATGGGAGGGGTTTGTGAGTGTAATAAATGTGGGACCACTGGGGGCAGGAGATAATAGAGGGCATGGTGGGGAGCAAAGCTGGTAGAGACCCTGTTAGTTGCTCTCATGAGGGGGCTGGAAACAATCAGGTAACAGAGTTAACTGATAAATGAACATATGATAGTGACAAGGATGGTTGTAGTTTTAAAAATGGTGCCTGCCACAGGTAATATTTATTAACTTTGGGATTGTCTTAAGGTAATAAACAGGGAAGGGGAGGGGAGAACAAGGGTGCGAGCAGGCAGTTCTTTGTACTGCTGCTAATGAGCCAAAGCAAAGACAAGTTTGTGTTTAAGAAACAATCACAATTAACCAAGGATTGCTCTGAAACTGTAAGTCATTTCTTAACCATTTCTCAGGTGGAAAAACAGGATAACCTTGTATCAGTAGGCTACTGTGGTCTCAGTTTAAATTAACAAACACACAGTATTGATCAGTTATGGATACTATTTGCTAACAGAAGGGAATAAAAGAGAAAGTGAAAGATGAGTGTGTGTGTGTATGTGTGTGTGTGTGTGTGTGTGTGTGTGTGTGTGTGTGTGTGTGTGTGTGTGTGTGTGTGTGTGTGTGTGTGTGTGTGTGTGTGTGTGTGTGTGTGTGTATGTGTGTGTGTGTGTGTCTGTCTGTCTGTGGCGCTGCTTACAAGCCAATGCAGCGTGCTCTCCAGGGGAAAATGAATATTGGCTCAAACAGGTAGACACATACTCAAAGTTAACTTTAGCTCTTTGCAGACAGTTCAGACCCGGACTGCGCTTTTCTTATAAGAATGATAAAGGTGGTACCGCAGTTGAATACTTAAGAGTGGTGTTATGTCTAGAAAAGAAGAGAACAGAGAGGAGTAAGCACTTTGAGATGGTAAAGATATATTATAAAGATTACAAAAAACAATCTGAGCAAATAGCTACTGCATGCAGGAAAATATGTCTTGAATCAACTACTAGTATATGCAGATAATGAGCCAATTGGAAAAATATCTGTTAGAAGAAACCTCAGACAGTTATGCAGTCACAGTTAAAAATATAGCGAGCAGCACTCTGTCGTGGTTCTCTAATGTGATTCTATCCACCAGTAACAGCACAATTATATAGAAATAATTAGACACCTAATTATTACATAAATAAATAAATATAAACGGTAAAAGAATAGTATTGTTGTATTGTTAAATGATATAATATGTTACAGATTTTGTTAATGGTTCTTTTTTATTTTTTTAACAAAATAGTTGAATAGAAATTATTTAAAAAAATAAAGTATTTGCTGAAAGGTGTAAAAGTGTTCTGGGTTCATTTGCCTTTTTTCAAGAAGTTCTAACACTGAACATCTGGTTGCAAGTACACACAAAGTAAATAGTGTAGGAAGCTTTTTTCTAAACCTTCTCCCTGTTACACTGATTTTCTGTATTTTAGTAGAGACGGGTAACAGTCTATCTAAATAGAAGAATCAAATTCCTTTACAATGTTTTTCCCCGGGATTCATGAAGCTTGAGCCATGCGCCGGAGTAGCTCCCAGCGCATGTATGCTAATTACCCCATGCGCAGCAGTGTAGCATGCAAATGAAGGTATATAGCGATGAAGCTGTACAGGTTGTAAGCATGTAGAAATGTAAACCAAAAAAAAAAAAAACGGTTTACATGTTGTCAAACATAAAATCAGAACCATGAAAGTGGACCAAACTTAGGTATTATAATGTTAATATATGCCAATGGCTAAATATATAGCCAATGGCATAAAACAACATACACAACATATAAAAAATAACATTTAATTTCATGGTCACACCAACACAAAGTAAAACCGCAGTGCATCAGTGTGCAAACAGGATCATAAGGAAAATATATTTGGATATCATGGAACTGTAATGTAATGCAATTCATGATATCCCCATAATTGTCAATGGCACGCATGCTACACCACAACCATGGCGCAAGGGTTGCTAAGGGTCTGTGACAGTGTTCCGTGTGGTAACTAGGAATTAGCAGTCAATGTCATGCAAATGAGTCAAGTAATACTGAATCGAAAATGTCCCACTGGCGTAAGGCTGTATCACACGGCGTAGCATTACAACATTGAGGAGTGGCCTGGAGGTAAACATGACATCAAGAGAGGGGCGTGCCACCGTATCTGTAAGTGCATTGGATCATTGCTAATCCATGTTGCGTGTTGCTAAGCAAAGCCGCAGGATAGGGGTGCGGAAGTAGCCATAGCTTTGCTTAGCTGAGAGCACACAAGGTAACCAAAAGTTCATGTGAACGTGGATGAAAACGTGCACAAAATTCAGTAAACGGAGGTGTGCAGTGTGCACCACAGCTGAAACAGGAAGGATATGGGAAGACAATAAGGAAATGCTGCAGCATGGTAATTGGAGTGCAAATGAGTAATTAACACCTAGAAACTCACAGCAGGCCATAGACAACAGCTAACAATGCTGCTAGCAGCTACCTGCAGAACAGGAAAGGGGAGGTGCCGTACAGAAAAGAAAAGAGAACTGTCACAGCAGAACAAAGAAACTTGCTGTAGATCAGCTACATAACACATTTCCCAACACAATCCTGGGTTGTGGAAGCACAAAACAAGAAAGGCATCAGCTGAATGCATGCCTGACAATGGGAGGTGAATCGGGTTGAAAATAGAAGTAAAGGGCAATAGATGACTCATGGCAGACAAGCGTAAGTCAACACCAAAGGCCCCACAATAGCAGTACCTGCTGTAAAACTAATAATTAAGATACCCTGCCGCTGGAATAGCACAAAAACACCCAATTATACCAGCATCATCCATTGCACAATAGTGTAAGGTGTGAAAGACCCACACACACACTTGTGTATTCCCAGACACTCTGCACCATTGATGTATACAGACGGTGAACTTTTTATATGTATATGTTAAGGGCTGCCATAGCTTTGATTCACCAGCATGTGTTGGAGACTGACGGTGGTGTGGAGGATGATACTGACAACCATCTCAGGCACAGGAGGAGGTGACGAGTGTTCAAACCCAGGATAACCTACCAGGGGCTACATGATCTGGAGATAGTAGAGCATTACAGGGTGGACAGGGACATCATACAGCAACTTGTTGAGCTGTGCCAGCCACGCCTCAGAGCCAGAAGTAACAGAGGGGAACCCATCCCAGTGGACACGAAGGTATGTGTAAGCTTGAGAATACTAGCCACAGGTACCTTCCAAAGGCAAACTGGGGATATCATGGGGATCTCACAGGCATCAGCATCCAGGGTACTCCACCAGTTCCTGGATGCCATGTTACCACATGCTAATGAGCACATACACTTCCGCGAACGCAGGAGGAGTTGGTCAGCAATATGCGTCTCTTCCACCATGTGGCGGACTACCCAGAGGTGCTGGGTGCAATAGACTGCACTCACATTTACATCAAGTCCCCACCCGGTGAGCAGGGTAGGCTCTACATAAACCGCAAGGGATTCCCCTCCATCAACTGCCAGGTCTTGCGCAATGCCCAGGGCATTATCACGGATGTGTGTGCTGGCAGTCCAGGAAGCTATCATGACTCCCACATCTGGCATGCCTCACAGCTGTATCAGGTATTTGCCAGGGGGGACATCCCATATGTCCACCTGGTGGGGGATGCTGGCTATGCACTGGAACCGTGGATGATGACACCCATCAGAAATGCACACACAGCCACGCAAGAATGCCATAATGAGGCACATGCAGAAACCAGAATCATCATAGAGCGCATGTTTGGGATGCTGAAATCATTGTTCAGTTGCTTGGACATATCTGCTGGAGCTTTGCAGTACTCTCCAGGAACTTGTGCCCACATCTTCATAGTATGTGCCATGCTACACAATATGATCCTGTGGAAACAGCTGCAGCAGAGACAGAATGGTGAAGGCCCTCACAGCCCACCACCATTGCCAAGGGATCCACAGGCACAGGGGGATTCAGACCATGAACACCCTGTGCTAGCCCCAGTAGGCAGACGGAGGCATGCCCAGTATGCCCATGCTTGGCAAAGAGGGAACGTATAGCACACACACACTGACAGTGTAGGCACTCATGGACTGACACTCTTCTCCACCTGCAACCACAGCAAACATGGATGGCACACACACATGACCACCTGTAAATTGTCTACTGTGTGCATCCTACATAGGTAGACCTCAACTATTGTACACACTACTGCCATTGGCACAAGGTAAGTCAATACCTGAACAGTATATTAAGCTAATATTGGAAGGGCGTTGCACCATAAGTATTAGTATTTCATCTGAGTATTCAAAACTTGCTAAACAACCAAAATGGCAAAAAGACAGCTTCAAAACAACAGCTTCAATAACAGGCTTTTACCATGTTGAAACCACAATATATGAAATATAAAGCTTTGCTGTTGTATCAGATCTGAAGAAGGCTTGAAACACCTGAAAGCGCTTGTCCATTGTTTACATCAGAAGGGTTCTTCACTTTTATGTTCGTTTGTTCTGTTTTTATGACATCCACATGTTTTAAAGCTGTGGAATTACAACACCACTTGACTTTTACAGCAGTAAAGCTCTATATTTCATATATTATGAATACTCAGATGAAATACTAATACTTGTGGTGCAACGCTCTTCAGTATTTACATTGTTTTTTGTTCTGCTGAGCGTTCTTTAGCGGAATTCACTTCTTTTTCTGGATCAGTATATTAAGCTATCAGCATGTGTCCATACTGTATGTACACGTTCATAGATACATAGGTAGGTACATGCCCAACCGCCGAGGCCACTCATAAGCATAGGCAAAATGTGTCTGCTGTCGCCACCCCATCAATCAACTAACTGTCCCTCTATGGAGAAAAGCCACTTGTGGGATCTCTGGGGTGTAGCTACTGTTCACCACCCACTCTGCAAGGATTCCCCGGAGTGTCAGTGAGGGGTTTTGTATAATATAATCAGGGATGTAGTTCCAAATAATGGGGAGTATCCCTGACAGAAATCTTCACAGATGTGTACATGTTACATAGTATACCTTAAACACAGCTTGCATATATAGGTAGTTCTCCACAGAATAATAAACATGTGGAACACACAACCACTGAAATGTGCATTCATCACCCTTGCACTACCAGGGCCTCCTCTGAGAGGTAAGATATCACTGCCAGGATTAGAACACGCAACCATGTACACATTCATCACAATAACATACCACTAAGCTACCTGAGATGTACCAGTGGCAGTTGTGTATACTGACAGGATAAAACACAAAAGGTAGGAATGTGTTGAAATAGGACAAACCAGCATGTACACAATGAAAGGTGTATGTTTTTTATATATATATATATATATATATATATATATATATTATAAGTAACAGAAAAAAAACACTCTGCAGCCAATATCCTACAACCACACCAACTGTCATGAAAAAATGTTTTAATAAAACACACAAAGCCACAAATCCACAAACAGTACTCCTAGGTCAAGCGCTTTCGTCAATAGACTTCATCAGAACAGTTTAAAATTTGTAAACCAGCCCTTTTATACTATTAAGCTGATTGTCATTAACCACAGCAGCTCTTGAAATTAAAGTGACAATGTTATTCTAAAAGGATAAAGTTGTTTTAAAACCTCCAAAAACTCTGTAAAAAGGTCCCATAGTAGACATAAAACATAAAATGCTGTACATACAATGAAATAAATACAAAAATATATCATACATGTAAAAATATATAAAAAAAAAAAAAATATATATATATATATATATATATATATATATATATATACATATATATATATATATATATATATTTATATAGACAAACCTTAGAAAATATTTATATATGTGTTGCTTTAAAGAAACCTAAAGGGTTGAAAAATGGGGGTTAAAGTTTAGATGCCCGATACCTAAGTTCGGGCTTAATACTAATATGATCATTAATCCCGGGTGCTACAGTGGCATTTAACCTAAGTTGCCATCTCACTTCTGCCCTGAGCAGTTGGTTTGCCCAATCACCCCCCCTGAAACCCTTCTCAACAACCTCCAGAATACCGAACTGGAAGGAATGATCCTGGTTCAGGCAAACATGTTTGTAAAGGGCATTGTTTTTGTCCTTCCTTAAAATACTGTAAAGATGTTCGTAGATTCTCCTACTCAATTTTCTTTCTGTTTTCCCTACATAAAAAAATCCACACGTTTGACATACAGCAAGATACACCAAGCCTGTGGTGGTGCAAGAACCTGCACTAAAATAAACTATTATGTTGTAGGGTCCCAATACAATCGATGGGGTATCTATTACATATTTACAGTATTTACAGGCCCCACACTTAGTGGTCCCTTTTGTATTGTCTTTTTTGTTTCGGACCTGGTTTTCCAAGAGACCTTTCAAATTCCTATTGACCCTGTACGTAAAAAAGGGTTCATCCCCTAAAACTGTCAGAAGTTCTGGGTTCCCTTTAAACATAATCCAATTGTTTTTTATAATACTTTTAACTCCAGATGAGGTTTCCCCGTATGTTAACACCATCGTCTATGTGAAGTCCCTATTTTGACAATGGGCTTGGGTCGGGTTAACTTCCCAATCTCCAAGTAATGGCTTAAACCTGAGACCCCATTCACTTATCACTTGGTCCCTAATATTGTTGACAAAGTCCAGTGGGTATCCGCTCACCCTAAACATACTGGTCAAAAAGTCTATTTCAGTTTTGGCTAAATTCAAATTTGAACACATTCTAGCAACCCAAACCATTTGCCCTTTCACAATGTTCCTCTTGACATACGTTGGGTGGCTACTTGAAAACTAAGTAGTTGTTAGAGAATGTCGGTTTTCTATACACACTTGATTCAAAACAATTGGATCCTACATCCTTCATTATTGTGACATCCAAATAATTAATGTGTGAATTCCCGTTGTTACCAGTGAATTTGAAGTACTCACATATTCCATTCAGAAAATCCAAAAATTTCTCATTGACTTCACTCTCTTTCCATAAAATGAAGAGGTCATCAAGGAACCTAAAGTATAACAACCATTGTTCCTTATAAGGAGATCTAAAAGCAAAAGTAGTTTTCCACTTGTACATAACAAGGTTGGTGAACAGAGGTGCACAACTGTTTCCCATTGCCACCCCTATAACTTGTCGGAAAAATTCCCCACTAAAACTAAAAAAGTTATTTTTGAGAATCACCTCCATAAGTTCAATAATAAAATTAATCGTGGTGTTACTCAAGTTGGTTTTCTCTTTTAAAACTTCATAGAATAACTCAAGTCCCTTGTCATGGGGAATAGATGTAAATAGGTCGACAACGTCAATTGTAGAAAAGGAAACTTCCTTGTTATAATAATCCCTTTTGATCATCCGCAAAAAATCCCAGGAATCAACCAAAATATAATCAATAGGGGTCAAAGCTTTCCTAACTGTCCGGTCAATAAAAACCCCTAATGGGTATGTTATGCTATTATGACCAGAAATAATTAAGCTGTATGGAGGTTCCAACACATCCTTGTGTGTCTTAGGAATACCAAAAGCAGTAGGAATAGTGGGGTATTCTACATTGAGGAAGTTGAAAATCTCCTCATTGATAGCCCCTTGGTACAAAGAATCCTCCAGTAACAGTTTGATCTTCCTATATGAAATATTTATTTCATTCCTGGAGACACATTCATATTTGGTTTCATCCTGCAACACACAGAAAATTCTATTATTGCAATCTTCGCTATTGGCTATCACCATCCCCCCACCTTTGTCAGGTTTCATAAATCTTAAGTTAACATCACTTCTAATGGTATCCAGAAGTTGTTTTTCAGTTTTAGTTAGGTTAAAAACTTTCGATTTATGTTCCCGTAAACTCTGGTAGATTTCTTGGGAACAAACCTTTTCAAAAGAACTAAGCAATGGATGTAAGGGTGGATTATAACAACTTTTCTTCTTTGTAGTAAATCTCTCATTATTATTATTACAAGGAACATCTCTATATAAAAATTTCAAATTCAACTTCCTCACGAGAATCTTTAATTCAATTAACGTGTCACAAATACTCTCCCTGGTAGTGGGTACAAATTTGATCTTCATAAGTAAGTGAAAAAGTTCTTTATTGATCTCAGTCCTTGCATAGTTGAAAATGTTAAAACCCTTGTATGTAAATAACAAACCATCATACTTATCAATAATAGTCTCATGGTCTCCAACCACCGTGTCTTCACTATTACCAAGAACTAGTGGTAACTGTTCTTCTTCCAACCAGTTGGTTCCGGTAACTGCCCCCCCCCCGGGGCCCTAAAAAAACATTACTATCCTCCCTAAACTTATTCTTGTCCTGTAACCTAGCCGACCACCTAAGGGGGGGGTATTCTGAATCATATTACATATGACAACTTTAACCCCCATTTTTCAACCCTTTAGGTTTCTTTAAAGCAGCACATATATAAAAATTTTCTAAGGTTTGTCTATATATATATATATATATATATATATATATATATATATATATATATATTATATATTTTTAAATGTATGATATATTTTTGTATTTATTTCATTGTATGTACAACATTTTATGTTTTATGTCTACTATGGGACCTTTTTACAGCGTTTTTGGAGGTTTTAAAACAACTTTATCCTTTTAAAATAACATTTGTCACTTTAATTTCAAGAGCTGCTGTGGTTAATGACAATCAGCTTGTTAGTATAAAAGGGCTGGTTTACAAATTTTTAACTGTTCTGATGAAGTCTATTGACGAAAGCGCTTGACCTAGGAGTACTGTTTGTGGATTTGTGGCTTTGTGTGTTTTATTAAAACATTTTTTCACTACAGTTGGCGTGGTTGTAGGATATTAGCTGCATACTGTTTTTTTCTGTTACTTGTGCTTTGCGCCACTCTTTCACACCAATTTTTGTATGTTCTAAGTTGTTTTTGGTGTGGTGCAGCCTCCTAGACCAGTGATGGATGAGAACGGATTATCTCCTGTTTTCGAGGAAGAACTTGATAACCTCCCTTTCCCCTGTGGGCAACAGGTGGATGATTCAAGTGACAGAATGCTGCAATTAATCTTAAATCTAACTAATAAAGTTTCCGAGTTACAAGAAGCTGTGTTCAAGATTCAAAATCCCCCACTTCCGGTTTCTGGGGGAGCGAATGGAAGTTACAACCGAGAAGCAAGGGAAACTTCAATTCAAGTTACAAACAAGGTGAACCAAGAGCTTCGATGTAATGATAACACTATAGAACCAACGGGCAACTTGAATCAAATGTTAACTAGGGCGGGCAGTCAAGGATTTAATCAGACGCACGACCGTTTGAAGGACTGGGTGAAAAATGACCATGTTTTTTTCAGGAACTGTAATGCTGAAGGGACAAACAACATTGATTCAAGGTTAGTTACCCTCGAGTTTAAACTGCATAAAGTCCGGGCTTTGCAATGTGATAACGCTTACTGAAATGAATGTTTGGAAAAAAATCGGGTACCCAAAGGGCTATGTGTTTTCAGGTTCCCCAATGGTATTAAGAAGGGGCAACCTGAATGTGATGAGCTTCTGCAAATGTTTGATAGACATGGAATGGAACTTATGAATTTTATCATAAAGACTAATAACAGAAGAATTGACGTGTTGTTAAACGAAATTGATGAACTAAACAGTTTCATTTTAAATGATTCTAGTTTTGTTAAGTACAATCACAGATATAACAGTATTTTTGATAGAGTTGAAAATGATGTGGGTGTTAATATTGAAAGAAAGAAAAAGAAATTATTACGTGATGAATACAAATATAAGCATAACCTTGCCTATCCCCTCCCTAAAGCTTATACTGAAGGGGAAGAGTTTGCTAATAGCCCACAGGGTAATGATGCTAACTCTCATAGGGCAATAGCAGGTAATAGACAAGCTAGTAATAATGACTCATATGATTCAGAATACCCCCCCTTAGGAGGTCGGCTAGGTTACAGGACAAGAATAAGTTTAGGGAGGATAGTAATGGTTTTTTAGGGCCCTCATGAGGGGGAAGGAGGAACAGTTACTGGAACCAAACTGGTTGGAAGAAGAACAGTTACCACTAGTTCTTGATAATAGTGAAGACACGGTGGTTGGGGACCATGAGACTATTATTGTTAAGTATGATGGTTTGTTATTTACATACAAGGATTTTAACATTTTCAACTATCCAGGGACTGAGATCAATAAAGAACTTTTTCACTTACTTATGAAAGGGATCAAATTTGTACCCACTACCAGGGAGAGTATTTGTGACACGTTAATTGAATTAAAGATTTTCGTGAGGAAGTTGAATTTGAAATTTTTATACAGATGTTCCTTTTAATAATAATAATAATGAGAGATTTACTACAAAGAAGAAAAGTTGTTATAATCCACCCTTACATCCATTGCTTAGTTCTTTTGAAAAGGTTTGTTCCCAAGAAATCTGCCAGAGTTTACGGGAACATAAATCGAAAGTTTTTAACCTAACTAAAACTGAAAAACAACTTCTGGATACCATTAGAAGTGATGTTAACTTAAGATTTATGAAACCTGACAAAGGTGGGAGGATGGTGATAGCCAATAGCGAAGATTGCAACAATAGAATTTTCTGTGTGTTGCAGGATGAAACCAAATATGAATGTGTCTCCAGGAATGAAATAAATATTTCATATAGGAAGATCAAACTGTTACTGGAGGATTCTTTGTACCAAGGGGCTATCAATGAGGAGATTTTCAACTTCCTCAATGTAGAATACCCCACTATTCATACTGCTTTTGGTATTACTAAGACACACAAGGATGTGTTGGAACCTCCATATAGGTTAATTATTTCTGGTCATAATAGCATAACGTACCCATTAGGGGGTTTTATTGACCGGACAGTTAGGAAAGCTTTGACCCCTATTGATCATATTTTGGTTGATTCCTGGGATTTTTTGCGGAGGATCAAAAGGGATTATTATAACAAGGAAGTTTCCTTTTCTACAATTGACGGTGTCGACCTATTTACATCTATTCCCCATGACAAGGGACTTGAGTTATTCCATGAAGTTTTAAAAGAGAAAACCAACTTGAGTAACACCACGATTAATTTTATCATTGAACTTATGGAGGTGATTCTCAAAAATAACTTTTTTAGTTTTATTGGGGAATTTTTTCAACAAGTAAAAGGGGTGGCAATGGGAAACAGTTGTGCACCTCTATTCGCCAACCTTGTTATGTATAAGTGGAAAACTACTTTTGTTTTTAGATCTCCTTATAAGGAACAATGGTTGTTATACTTTAGGTTCCTTGCTGACCTCTTCATTTTATGAAAAGAGGGTGAAGTCCATGAGAAATTTTTGGATTTTCTGAATGGAATATGTGAGTACTTCAAATTCACTGGTAACAACAGGAATTCACACATTAATTATTTGGATGTCAAAATAATGAATGATGTAGGATCCAATTGTTTTGAATCAAGTGTGTTTAGAAAACCGACATTCTCTAATGACTACTTAGAGTTTTCAAGTAGCCACCCAAACTATGTCAAGAGGAACATTGTGAAAGGGCAAATGGTTCGGGTTGCTAGAATGTGTTCAAATTTGGATTTAGCCAAAACTGAAATAGACTTTTTGACCAGTATGTTTAGGGCAAGGGGATACCCACTGGACTTTGTCAACAATATTAGGGACCAAGTGATAAGTGAATGGAGTCTCAGATTTAAGCCATTACTTGGTGATGGGGAAGTTAACCCAACCCAAGCCCATTGTCAAAATAGGGACTTCACACAGACGATGGTGTTAACATACGGGGAAACCTCATCTGGAGTTAAAAGTATTACAAAAAACAATTGGATTATGTTTAAAGGGAACCTAGAACTTCTGACAGTTTTAGGGGATGAACCCTTTTTTACATACAGGGTCAATAGGAATTTGAAAGGTCTCTTGGAAAACCAGGTCCGAAAGAAAAAAGACAATACAAAAGGGACCACTAAGTGTGGGGCCTGTGAATACTGTAAATATGTAGTAGACACCCCATCAATTGTATTGGGACCCTACAACATAATAGTTTATTTTAGTGCAGGTTCTTGTACCACCACGGGTTTGGTGTATCTTGCTGTATGTCAAACGTGTGGATTTTTTTATGTAGGGAAAACAGAAAGAAAATTGAGTAGGAGAATCTACGAACATCTTTACAGTATTTTAAGGAAGGACGAAAACAATGCCCTTTACAAACATGTTTCCCTGAACCAGGATCATTCCTTCCGGTTCGGTATTCTGGAGGTTGTTGAGAAGGGTTTCACGGGGGGGTGATTGGGCAAACCAACTGCTCAGGGCAGAAGTGAGATGGCAACTTAGGTTAAATGCCACCGTAGCACCCGGGATTAATGATCATATTAGTATTAAGCCCGAACTTAGGTATCGGGCATCTAAACTTTAACCCCCATTTTTCAACCCTTTAGGTTTTTTTTAAAGCAACACATATATAAAAATGTTCTAAGATTTGTCTATATATATATATATATATATATATATATATATATATATATATATATCTATCTATATATATATATATATATATATATATATATATATATATATATATATATATATATATTTTATATATTTTTACATGTATGATATATTTTTGTATTTATTTCGTTGTATGTACAACATTTTATGTTTTATGTCTACTATGGGACCTTTTTACAGCATTTTTGGAGGTTTTAAAACAACTTTATCCTTTTGGAATAACATTGTCACTTTAATTTCAAGAGCTGCTGTGGTTAATGACAATCAGCTTAATAGTATAAAAGGGCTGGTTTACAAATTTTTAACTGCTCTGATGAAGTCTATTGACGAAAGCGTTTGACCTAGGAGTACTGTTTGTGGATTTGTGGCTTTGTGTGTTTTATTAAAACATTTTTTCACTACAGTTGGCGTGGTTGTAGGATATTGGCTGCAGAGTGTTCTTTTTCTTCTACTTGTGCTTTGCGCCACTCTTTCACACCAATTTTTTATGTTCTAAGTTGTTTTTGGTGTGGTGCAGCCTCCTAGACCAGTGATGGATGACAACGGATTATCTCCTATTTTCGAGGAAGAACTTGATAACCTTCCTTTCCCCTGTGGGCAACAGGTGGATGATTCAAGTGACAGAATGCTGCAATAAATCTTAAATCTAACTAATAAAGTTTCCGAGTTACAAGAAGCTGTGTTCAAGATTCAAAATCCCCCACTTCCGGTTTCTGGGGGAGCGAATGGAAGTTACAACCGAGAAGCAAGGGAAACTTCAATTCAAGTTACAAACAAGGTGAACCAAGAGCTTCGATGTAATGATAACACTATAGAACCAACAGGCAACTTGAATCAAATGTTAACTAGGGCGGGCAGTCAAGGATTTAATCAGACGCACGACCGTTTGAAGGACTGGGTGAAAAATGACCATGTTTTTTTCAGGAACTGTAATGCTGAAGGGACAAACAACATTGATTCAAGGTTAGTTACCCTCGAGTTTAAACTGCATAAAGTCCGGGCTTTGCAATGTGATAACGCTTACTGAAATGAATGTTTGGAAAAAAATCGGGTACCCAAAGGGCTATGTGTTTTCAGGTTCCCCAATGGTATTAAGAAGGGGCAACCTGAATGTGATGAGCTTCTGCAAATGTTTGATAGACATGGAATGGAACTTATGAATTTTATCATAAAGACTAATAACAGAAGAATTGACGTGTTGTTAAAAGAAATTGATGAACTAAACAGTTTCATTTTAAATGATTCTAGTTTTGTTAAGTACAATCACAGATATAACAGTATTTTTGATAGAGTTGAAAATGATGTGGGTGTTAATATTGAAAGAAAGAAAAAGAAATTATTACGTGATGAATATGAATATAAGCATAACCTTACCTATCCCCTCCCTAAAGCTTATACTGAAGGGGAAGAGTTTGCTAATAGCCAACAGGGTAATGATGCTAACTCTCATAGGGCAATAGCAGGTAATAGACAAGCTAGTAATAATGACTCATATGATTCAGAATACCCCCCCCCTTAGGAGGTCGGCTAGGTTACAGGACAAGAATAAGTTTAGGGAGGATAGTAATGTTTTTTAGGGCCCCCGGGAGGGGGGAGGAGGAACAGTTACCGGAACCAAACTGGTTGGAAGAAGAACAGTTACCACTAGTTCTTGGTAATAGTGAAGACACGGTGGTTGGGGACCATGAGACTATTATTGTTAAGTATGATGGTTTGTTATTTACATACAAGGGTTTTAACATGTTCAACTATGCAGGGACTGAGATCAATAAAGAACTTTTTCACTTACTTATGAAAAGGATCAAATTTGTACCCACTACCAGGGAGAGTATTTGTGACACGTTAATTGAATTAAAGATTTTCATGAGGAAGTTGAATTTGAGATTTTTATACAGATGTTCCTTTTAATAATAATAATAATAATGAGAGATTTACTACAAAGAAGAAAAGTTGTTATAATCCACCCTTTCATCCATTGCTTAGTTCTTTTGAAAAGGTTTGTTCCCAAGAAATCTGCCAGAGTTTACGGGAACATAAATCGAAAGTTTTTAACCTAACTAAAACTGAAAAACGACTTCTGGATACCATTAGAAGTGATGTTAACTTAAGATTTATGAAACCTGACAAAGGTGGGAGGATGGTGAGAGCCAATAGCGAAGATTGCAACAATAGAATTTTCTGTGTGTTGCAGGATGAAACCAAATATGAATGTGTCTCCAGGAATGAAATAAATATTTCATATAGGAAGATCAAACTGTTACTGGAGGATTCTTTGTACCAAGGGGCTATCAATGAGGAGATTTTCAACTTCCTCAATGTAGAATACCCCACTATTCATACTGCTTTTGGTATTCCTAAGACACACAAGGATGTGTTGGAACCTCCATACAGGTTAATTATTTCTGGTCATAATAGCATAACGTACCCATTAGGGGTTTTTATTGACCGGACAGTTAGGAAAGCTTTGACCCCTATTGATCATATTTTGGTTGATTCCTGGGATTTTTTGCAGAGGATCAAAAGGGATTATTATAACAAGGAAGTTTCCTTTTCTACAATTGACGGTGTCGACCTATTTACATCTATTCCCCATGACAAGGGACTTGAGTTATTCCATGAAGTTTTAATAGAGAAAACCAACTTGAGTAACACCATGATTAATTTTATCATTGAACTTATGGAGGTGATTCTCAAAAATAACTTTTTTAGTTTTAGTGGGGAATTTTTTCGACAAGTAAAAGGGGTGGCAATGGGAAACAGTTGTGCACCTCTATTCGCCAACCTTGTTATGTACAAGTGGAAAACTACTTTTGTTTTTAGATCTCCTTATAAGGAACAATGGTTGTTATACTTTAGGTTCCTTGATGACCTCTTCATTTTATGAAAAGAGGGTGAAGTCCATGAGAAATTTTGGGATTTTCTGAATGGAATATGTGAGTACTTCAAATTCACTGGTAACAACAGGAATTCACACATTCATTATTTGGATGTCAAAATAATGAAGGATGTAGGATCCAATTGTTTTGAATCAAGTGTGTTTAGAAAACCGATATTCTCTAATGACTACTTAGAGTTTTCAAGTAGCCACCCAAACTATGTCAAGAGGAACATTGTGAAAGGGCAAATGGTTCGGGTTGCTAGAATGTGTTCAAATTTGGATTTAGCCAAAACTGAAATAAACTTTTTGACCAATATGTTTAGGGCGAGGGGATACCCACTGGACTTTGTCAACAATATTAGGGACCAAGTGATAAGTGAATGGAGTCTCAGATTTAAGCCATTACTTGGTGATGGGGAAGTTAACCCAACCCAAGCCCATTGTCAAAATAGGGACTTCACACAGACGATGGTGTTAACATATGGGGAAACCTCATCTGGAGTTAAAAGTATTATAAAAAACAATTGGATTATGTTTAAAGGGAACCCAGAACTTCTGACAGTTTTAGGGGATGAACCCTTTTTTACATACAGGGTCAATAGGAATTTGAAACTTGAACTTAGGTATCGGGCATCTAAACTTTAACCCCCATTTTTCAACCCTTTAGGTTTCTTTAAAGCAACACATATATAAAAATTTTCTAAGATTTGTCTATATATATATATATATATATATATATATATATATATAGATATATATATATATATATATATAGATAGATAGATAGATAGATAGATAGATATTTTTTATATATTTTTACATGTATGATATATTTTTTGTATTTATTTCGTTGTATGTACAACATTTTATGTTTTATGTCTACTATGGGACCTTTTTACAGCGTTTTTGGAAGTTTTAAAACAACTTTATCCTTTTAGAATAACATTGTCACTTTAATTTCAAGAGCTGCTGTGGTTAATGACAATCAGAAGTAAAAATCACCAGCAAATGGACTCCAGGAAGCAACCAGTTAAGAAAGTAAACAAAGCCACGAATTGACCTAGGTTTCGTCTTTAATCCGACTTCATCAGAACACAACTTAATGCAAATAAAAGCAACCTTATATACACACCTAAAATGACATCATCAAAATTCAATTGAATAACTAATTGAATAATTGACATTAACATTCAATCTGAAGGCCAGCATACATAATAAAAGCACAAACCCAAACCTTAGTAAAAGGTGTATCAACACTAGAATCAAAGTTAAAATTTAAAAACTGCCAAACAAAACTGAATTGCAACAATTTGTAATGAACATTTAAACATAACATCACTACAAATCTAATTGTTAGATGTATACTTTGTATATGACAAGTATATGGCAAGTAAGTATATGGCAAGTAAATTCAACCCAATATATTTTTTAATTTTAAAATAGGCATAATAGTAATGCAGTCATTAATGCCTGGAAATTCCAATGCATTAAGATTCAGCTGCCATTTCATCTCACCTATATCTAAATGCACATCCAATTTCCTTCCAAAATCTGCTGGATCACACAAAACTTAAAATGATGCCCACTATTAGTGTCAATGTGCCTATACAGGGCATTAGTCTTTTTCTTTAATCTAATATCAGACTGATGCTCAATAATTCGGTCTCTTAATGCCCTGCAGGTCTTCCCAATGTAAAAGGCCGGACACTGGGTACACATTGCCGCATACACGACACTCGTACTGTAACAATCAAAATGAGCCCCAACCCTAACAGTAACTCCAGCCACCTTAAATTCCGCACCTGTCACGTTGATCAGGTGACAAACACTACACCTACCGCACTTAAAATTACCCTTACTCCTATATGTAACAGTGTGTGTAATGTCACCCCTTTCCAATAATTGTTTAAAAGAAAGCCCTTTCCTAAAAACACATTTGGGCGGTCTCCCCAACTTCCTACTTACCAAATGATCCATTTTCAAATTTTTCCAATTATTGACAATAATCTCAGCAATATAAGGTGCGTCAAAGGAGAAAGTGGTAATAAAATATAATGGATGATCACAGCTGACCCGTGCACTAGATTCATCACTTCTAAGAATGATGTCACCCATAGGAGCAGCATTACCATCAACATGCTCATGTCTAATATCAGGCTTACCATACAATAAAGCCCAATAGACGCCATTGGCCCTTTTTAATTTTACTTCATCCGCAATACAATTACACAATGCCACTGGATAACCCCGCCTAATAAACATTAGCTTAATAAAGTCAAGTTCTTTAAAAATGTTAATGACAATCAGCTTAATAGTATAAAAGGGCTGGTTTACAAATTTTTAACTGTTCTGATGAAGTCTATTGACGAAAGCGCTTGACCTAGGAGTACTGTTTGTGGATTTGTGGCTTTGTGTGTTTTATTAAAACATTTTTTCACTACAGTTGGCGTGGTTGTAGGATATTGGCTGCAGAGTGTTCTTTTTCTGTTACTTGTGCTTTGCGCCACTCTTTCACACCAATTTTTTATGTTCTAATATATATATATATATATATATATATATATATATATATATATATATATATATATACATCATCAAATATATATATATAGAGAGAGAGGGAGAGAGAGATATGTCGATATATGGGGATATACATATATATGTAGATATATAGATAGGTTAACAGCATCTACATAACCATGGAGGTACATATAAATGGGATACCTACCACATACCGACTGCTTTACATACCGACACACGTAATTCTGAGGCTTAAGGTCCGAAAGAACACAGTACCGAAACACCAGATGCGCGAGGTGTAATCTCATGATGTTAATATACAGTTAGTCAGTGCTTCTGGTGGTGCAGTTTGGGTAGGTTACTGTGTGTATGTGTGTTTCTTAGTGCTGTAGTGTGTGTAAGTGTGTGTTCTGTGTGTGTTGTTGTTCTTGGGGGACTGTAATGTGTGTTTGTGGGTTAGCTTTGTGCATCTGTTTGCATGACCTAGGATGTAGAATATTAAAGTAGGGGGGTGGTGTGTGGGGCGCAGACACCTACATGGGGTGTGTATGGGGGCTTGGCCATCTGCTCATACATACTGTAGGATGGTTTGTTTGGATGTGTTGAGTAGCAGTGTGTCTGTGTGTGCATGTGTGTGTTCCATGTTTGTGTTACCTTCGCAAGTTACTGTCTATGTCAGTAATGTGGGGTATGGGAGTCTGTTCCCGGGACTGTGTGCATCGGGACACTGTGGTTTCAGGATTCTGTAGGTCTCCCGTATATAGCGGTTGAAGTGTTCACATATGTGTATAACATAGACCATAGCAATTACACATTCCGCCACTACCAACCTTTATGAAGAAAGGATATGGAGAGTATATGCCTATACACCATTACAAATATGTGCTATGGATATGAGCCAATGATAGTGTTACCACCTGTTCCACTTTGCGAGGGACACTCCCTCTTTGTGTGGTTGTGTCCTGACCAAATATATTAAACGTGGCAAATGTCCTGGGATTGTAGGACATAATTATGTCCCATATGTACTGTAATAGTTGCATACAATAGTTATTTCTATATCTAAAGTACCTACATGGTACAAGAAACAGGATAAGCTACTAAACTGCTACAATAATAAGCTTATAATTAGGCAAGAAAGGAAATTTCTCTCCCTTGTACTGACCATGGGTTTGTGTCGGCCTGTAAAATCAGATGTGTGTCCCGAAAAGGACCCAATATGGACATATAAAAAGGTGGCAACCCTAGCCAAAGAGGGTCAGTCACCAGCACAACTATGATGACTGCAAATACCCATGACAGAAATACACAGCTATCATGCAGCAACATGTTATTACATTCAGATGTATTACCGAAGGGATTCAAGGACTAACATCACCTGCATGCTATACAGGAACCACATAACAGTGCCTTAATGAATCAGCCTGCAAATACCATTGTATTAGTCCACAAAATGATAGGTGTTCAAATAGGGAAGGAACCCTCATGCACATAGTGATTATGTATAAAAGCAGTTCCTACACACCTGCATTTGCTAAGCACACCCACCAATATCACCCCCCACACCCAAGCATATTACAATACAAACTGTAATAGCATCACAAATCATTCACACACTGTACGACATCTGCAGAAGCTTTAGCATACCTTGTCAGAGACACACTAACATGGCCTATGTGAAATAGTGGCTGTTATACAATGGAACAGCTGCTGCTGTAATAGAGTTTGTTTGCACTAATCCCGTTTCAGAGGGTTGTGCGTACACTGGGATGTGTTAGCAATTAGTGAGTAACAGCACAGTATGCTACACTTGTACACCAAATCAAGGATGTCTGGTGAGCACACTGTACACCACATAACAGTTGAGCTGGCCAAACATCCTTGCCAGACTTAAACATCTGCAGAAGTATCAGGTACAAACAAACTCTGCATAAGTAGCACTGTTCTGAAAATATAACAGCTGTACTCACATGTAGAACTAAATCATCTAGCCATTACACACAGTCCACGGGAGTCATGAAGCTAATATATCTCTGCATGCCTCCATATAGCTGTTAAAATATATCGCAATAACACATCTAGGCCATCTCCCTCGAAAGTAAGGCAAACGGACAATGCCCAAAAAGAGTACTCACTTATAC
This sequence comes from Protopterus annectens, assembly GCF_019279795.1. Lineage (NCBI taxonomy): Eukaryota > Metazoa > Chordata > Ceratodontiformes > Protopteridae > Protopterus > Protopterus annectens. The sequence continues at coordinate 291,661,820 of NC_056744.1, forward strand.
ACCACTGTTGCCATGGTATCGGCTAATGGAGTAGCTGCACAGCTGATGTGCATCCAATTAACTACTTTGGAACAGCAATTGGTGGACAGGATACCACGTTACCGATATGTAACTACAAAAGGATGTGTTATCACACATTCAAAACATCTGTATATACCAGCGGAACGTTACAAAGAACATTGAAACACAAACCGAAAAGGATTGAATCAACTGTTAATGATACCTCGGGTTACTAATAAGGTATGTAGAACAGTCAGTATGTCTGTGTATGCAGTACTATTCTGTAGTATTTAAAGTGCATGCAATCCATATAGTGGAAACAGTTATCTTGTAGTGCTGTATTGTTGAGCATAGTAACGCTTGTAGTATTTGTGTGTACTGCTGTAGGTCACAAGGAAAACACTGCATACACCACAAGAGATGCTATATAAGGGCTTTGAACAGAAATACTCCTCACCAGCCGATGTTAGTGGCAGGGCTGATCCAACAAGTATGTGCTATAACAGGGGATAGTATATGTTGATATATTGTAACTGTAGCCATATGTATGGGTGTAATACAGAGAATAACATGTGGAAGTTTGGGCCACTGTGTAATTATGTTTTGCATTGTGAGATATTGTGCCAATAACTGTGTAATGTACAGTATTGTAGACAGATATGTATTACAAGCTTCATAGCATTACTGTAATGGTATGCAAACATTAGTTATGTCAATTGGCATTTACAATACACAATAACAGGATACATATGTCTTTTAGTGAGCCCACAGTTTATCAGCATGATAGCAAAGTAAAATGGAAGAGCTATTTAACTATCCATGCACATAAGACATGTAATATGTGCAAAGGTAGGTACTAGGCTGTCTTACCAAGGGTATCTGTAAGCTTAGCTAGCGTGTGTTGTCTTTCACTGCCCCCATAGGTTGGTTCCCTGTGCCTCTGAATGGCAGGGCCAATAGTTCCCTGTGCCTCTGTCCAGCAGAGCCACTACAGTGATCCCTGGGTACATGTCTGTCTCCCATCCACACGTCAAGGTTTCCCTTGAAGAGTGTTCATGAGGGGCCCTGCCTGATGTACATTGGAATCACATTCCAAAGCATAGGGAGTGTCCGGATCAGGAATCTATCCGTCCATCATGTCCTACTAATCGTTGTGGTTAGGTGTATATCCCTAGAGCATGTGGCTCTCAGGGGCTTCTGTTTAGGTGGAGCATATCCAGCAATACAGGGTTGGACATGGGCCTTGTATGTCAAGCAGAGATCACCTGTGAGTATGCAGTATGCAACTGAGTACAGCTGGAGTTTTGTAGGTTGGGCTGCATAGGTCATCTGTTTGAGGTCAGTAATCCTCTTGGTGTGGTACTGTTGTGGTCTTCCAAGCTGTTGCAGTTGTCTTGTAAGGTATATCCCAAATGGGGTGTTGTATCCTTTAATGAGTCTGATATGACGTGTAGAGTCACAATGGCCCCTCTGATCTGGATGCGAACCCATTAGAGATTAGAGGGGCCATGTAGAAGGCTATTCTAACCACCTTGTCAGTATGGGTATCGAAGGAGAGATTGCTATCTACTGGTATTTCCAGATCCCGTATTACCTTTTTTTATGTAGGGGACTAGCACCTATGTGGTAGTCTGTGGGTAATTAGTTATATCCAAAGGGGATGACCATGCACTTTTAGGCATTCAGCTTGACACCATGATATTAACATCAGGTATCCATCTCAGTGCAACCCTTCCAGAGGGTGTCTGTAACAGCTGGGGAAACAATTATGTCCCCTAGTTTGCAGTTGTCTGCAAACATTTTCAGCCAAAGCCCTCCTGTGCTTGTCTGTACATCAGAGAAGTATATACTGAACATGAGGGGTCCTAGGACTGAGCCCTGGGGGATGGCAGTTGTAACTGGTATACAGTCAGACCTAGGGTATGCAACTCCCACTGTGTGTGTTCTGTCTGTGAGCCACTTTGCAAACCATCACATGACGTAGGGGTTAATATTCAGGCGGATGGGTATGTTGATAATACCAGAAGGAGGAATGGTGTTGAAAGCCTATGAGAGATCTAAGTAGGTTGTGTGGACCTCCTTACCCTCATATAATGCCTTGGTAACTGTCTCTAAGAAGTCCACCAGGTTTAGGAGGCATGATCCCACCTTAACAATGCCAAACAGGGAGGGGTCAAAGGTTGAGAGATACCCAATGTCTCTGTGACAGTGATCCATGATGTACACCATAGCCTTGCAGACCAGGCTAGTCAGGCCTATAGGGAAATAGATCCAGTGGTCCATTGTGGTGGCACCTTTGTGGAGTGGGATAACTGTTGTTGTGCACCTGTCAGAGGGCACTATGCCCGATGTGAGGCTATTATTGAACATGGTGCATAGGTGAGGAGAGAGTATGATCCAAAGTTCGTGTAAAATGCAGCCTGGGATGTTGTCCGGTCCCATGGATGCTGTAATATTGCCTTTAGAGTGTGCAGCTTTGAGAGGGATCTGCCAGGATGTTGCCAATATCAATTGTTTCTGTAATATTTCTGCCTTTGTGCTGTAACTCAGAGCAGATCTGGTTGTTGACATCGAGGCTTTGTGGTTGTTGGTATTAGTTGTGTTATAGTTTTCATAGCTAGCTTTGGAGAATCTTATAAGGGATCTCACCTTCTTACTGAGGCTGGCCAGGGATCTCCTCCACACATGGTATTGTACTCTCATTTGCAACAGTGTCTTTCTCCTGTAGTACAATATGTTTATGGCAGGGGACCACCAGATTGGTTAAGTTAAGTATGAGTATAGCTTTCTGGTTCTGTTTGGGATAGCAGAAGCCATGCACTCCTGTAAGTGCTTATAGAGTGCATTTGTGTAGGATGCAGCAGTTGTAACAGTGCTGTCCATCTGCATGGGTGCCATGACGTCCACCATGACTGCTTAAGAAGCATGTAGTTGGCCTTGTAGACATATTATACTGTGGTTCCCTTAATGGGGGGTAGGTGCAGGATGTGGCTATCAACGGTGTTCAGCACATGGTCTGATCAGACCAATGAGGAGATGGCTTCACGTGTGGAGCACCAGTCACTCATGTTGGTAATGACTAGGTCTAGGATATTGTTAACCCTTGTGGTTGTGGGGATATGTTGAGTCACGGCATTGGTGTTTATGAATTCCAGAAACCATTGAGCTAATGTGTTGGTACACGAGTAGTTTTCCCAGTTAATGGTGGGGTAGATACAGTGAGGCTTATGTGATGAGTGTGGTGTTGTGCGACTGTGTACCTTCTCCACATGACAGTCAGGGTCAGGCTTGGTTGGAGAGACCTTTACCTCCAGTTTGGCTAGATGAGTGCATATCTCAGGTTGTAGTGTTGGGTGGTAGGTGGAGAGGCTTGTCTGTGTACATGAGGCAATGTGTACATTGCCTCAAGATGTCCAGATTCATCAGATAGACAGGTGAGAACACTGGCAGTTGACTCTTGGACATGCCTGAATATAGAACTACATTCACCTAGATAAGTGAGCAAAGTGAGCACAAGAGCTACATTACTCTACGCAAGTGAGAAAAGTATGTACAAAACCTGTTCACCCTTACCTGTAGGTGATGTGGAAGATTGGGTGCTATAGTAATTATTAGCTTATGTAGTGTTTACAAGTCCTGAACAAATACTTAGCATGAATAAGCAATCTAGATAGGGTCTTGGATAATATAAAAACACGGCCCCCTCCCCCAATAGGTACACAAGCATATATCCATGTACACCACAGGCCCCCTGTACCCACAACTATGCAGGTACAAGCTGCACTCAGTCTGCATGGGACCTGCCCACATCACAGGTTGTATCATACACATACGGCAAAACAAGATGCTCTCCACGTACACATCATGTAAAACATAGCTCCATGTCAGGTTGTGTACACAATGAATGGTGCACACTAACAGGTATCACAACCCACAAAGGGGGAGACACCACTGATAATGGGAAGTATTGTACTACTACCCTGCTGAGTCTGGTCTGGAAGGCCATGAACCTTGACTCTTAAGTGATGTCAGCAGTACAGATGTAGATGACAGTATGGTTGATGTCACACTGCATATCATAACCTTGTCAGATCATAGGACATCATCATGATGTTGTTTCACAAACCCAAACTAGATGGGGTCCAGTGTTTGAAAATCAGTACACTGCATTTTTCTGGATGAAAAGCCCTTATTGAAGAGGTGTGCCACATAGAAGGATTTCCTGACTGTTGTGGCGATGTGGTTATCGAAGGTGAGACCACTGTCCACCTGTGTCCCTAAGTCTCTTATCACACTTTCAGTGTTTAGTGTACTGCCACCTATATGGTAATTCATGGGTACATGTTTTTCCCAAAGGGGATAACTACACATTTCTTGGCATTGAGCTTGAGCCAATGACTCTGGCACCAAGCGTCTGTTTCTGTAAGGCCCTTTTGTAGAGTATTCACATCATTTGGGGATTCAATAATGGCTCCCAGTTTGCAGTCATCTGCGAACTTTGTTAGCCAGAGTCCCTTAGTGTTGGCCTGTACTTCAGAAAAGTAGATGCAAAACAAGAGTGGTCCCAAGACTGAACCCTGAGGTACTCCACTTGTCACTTGTCTGGAGCTGGATTTGGATTTTACAGTGTGGGTTCTGTCAGTAAGCCAGTTGGCAACCCACTGGATGATGTAGGGATTAATGCCCAGCTTAGTAAGTTTATCTATGATTCCAGAGTGGGGGGTGGTATCAAAGGCCTTGGCAAGCTCTAGCTAGGCTGTGTGGACCACCTTATCCTTGTCCATGGCTCTGGAGACTGATTTGAAGAAGTCGATCAGGTTCAGGAGACAAGATCGGCCCTTCACGAACCCAAACTAGGTGGGGTCCAGTGTTTGAAGGTTGCCAATGTCTTTATTTATAAGTTCCATGATAATACGCTCCATGGCCTTGCAGATAAGGCTCGCCAGACTGACGGGACAGTAGTTTCTGGGATCCAAGGTGGATCCCCCCCTTGTGGAGTGGGATAACTGTAGCTCTGCTCCACTCAGTGAGCACAAAACCTGAGGTGAGGCTATGATTAAACATGACACTTAGGTGAGGTGCCAGTTCATATTGTAGTTCATGTAGTACACAGCCCGGGATGTCATCTGGTCCCATGGATGCTTTATTCTTAGCTTTGGGGAGTGCGTTTTTTACCTGTGTGGCCATTATTACTGGAATTTGGCAATCCTCCAATATTGAGATGGGCCATTTAGGGGGTGAGAGGGGGGTGAAGTTGGCACTGAATCGATCTGCCAGGATATTGGCAATATCCTTGGGATCAGTATATTTAATGCCATTCTGTTTTAGCTCAGAGCAGATCTGAGCATTGCCATTTAGATTCTTGACATAGTTATAGAATGCCTTGTGGTTGTCTTTGGAATCTTTGGCAATTTTATTTTTGTAACTAGCTTTGGTGGATTTTACGAGGGATCTCAGTTTCTTACTGAGGCTGGTAAGGGAGTTTTTTGCATCCTGGGATTTTCCTCTTTTCTGCAACAGTTTCTTCCTTTTGTTGTAAAGTTTGTTTATGGCAGGGGACCACCAGATTGGCTTCCTTTTTGTGGATGAGAGCATCTTGGTTCTATTTGGGATGGCACGATTCATGCATGAGTGGATGTGCTCATACAGTGCCTTAGTGTAGGATTCAGCAGTTGAACTTTCAGTTTCCATCTGCATGGGTGTCATGAAGTTTGTCACTTCTGACTTGAGTAGCATGAAGTTGGCTTTGGAGAAGTTTTTATGGAGGTTTCCTTATTGGGGGGTGGGGGTGGATGTGGATGTTAAGGGTGATTAGCTTATGGTCAGACCTGACTAATGCGGAGGTGACCATAGGTGTGGAGCATCGATTTCCCATGTTGGTAATGATCAGGTCTAGGATATTGGAGCCCCTGATGGGACTATGGATTAGTTGATCCAGGGCATTGGAATTTATAAATTCCAAGAACCGTTGGGCAAAGGTATTGGTACATGAGTAGTTTTCCCAGTTAATAGCAGGGTAGTTAAAATCATCCAGTGTTAGGGTGTTTGGTTCTATCTTAATATTTTCCAGTATGTTTAGAAAGGTGGAGTGAGAATCTTGGGGTATGGTGGGGGATCTGTAGCAAGCTAAAATTTGGATTGCAGTCTTACCTAGTGTTAGTTGCACCTGGAGAATTTCAGACGCATTGTGTTGGGCAACTAGCCTGGTTGTGTGAATATCCATGGTAAATATTGACACTCCTCCACCTTTAGTGTTTTGGTCCTGCTTTGGTGGCCAAAAAGTGTGGTAAGAGTTGTAGCCTGGTATTCCAGGGGTGCTCTCTGGAGCCTTGAACCAGGTCTCAGTTACTGCACAGATATTGATGTTCTCCATTTTTAGGAGAGTGTATTTTGAGGTTTAGACTTCTAACATTGAGTAGCATTACCTTCAGATTTTGCATCCTTGTACCTGTTATGGTGGTGGTTTTGTCCTTTGAACTTTGCCTAAAAAAGGCACTATAGGGGTGGCAAGAGCCTTAGCCAGTAGCCTGAATCCCAGGAGCGACAGGTGCAGACCATCTCTGGCAAAACATCGTGGTCTGTCGATCATGACGTCCCAGGCAGACAGATACTGGAGCCCCTTTGAATGACACCAGAAGCTTAGCCAAATGATGAAGTCAATCATTTTGTCCTTATATTGTGGGATCATTCTGGGTGAAGGCAGGATGCTACTCAGGGCTAGGGTCATACCTGCCTGGGCCACATGATCCGAGAGCTCTTCCATGTCTCTTTTCATGTAGTCCAGGGAGGTATGTCTCAAGTCATTCACTCCAACATGGACAATGACAGAGTCATATTTGTACTTGTTGTGGAGTGACTTGAGTGCATGCATTATGTGGCGGATCCTGGCACCCGACAGGCAGCTGACTGTAATTTTCTCCTTTTTCAACCTGGTGAGTGGGACATCAGTGTGCCGGACTATAGAGTCACCTATGACTAAAGTGTTAGGTATGTTGTCTTGCCTTAGGGGCTGTTGCTGGGTGGCACACTGGTGTTGTGAACTATGTGACACTTTGGTTGTGATTGGTGTTTGTTTGCATTTCAGCTTCAGAGGTCCTTGTTGCTTGGGCAGGTTACAGTTAAGGGTCTCTGCATATGTGGATTTAGTGTTGCTATATGTGGGTTTTGGTGGTGTGGGTTTAAAAGGGCTATGTGTTGCTTGAGGTGTAGTGTGGGTGTTAACCTTCTCCTCTTGACTGTCTAGCACAATCTTGGGTGGAGAGCTTTGCTTGCATTTTGGCTATGTAAGTGCATCTTTCACAGGTTGTAGTGTTGGGTGGCTGGAGGAGAGGGTTGTCTGTGTACATGAGGCAATTGCCGCATTGCCCCAGTATGCCCAGATTCACAAGGTGGACAGGAGAAATCACCGAAAGCTGACCCTTGGACATGCCTGGTTTGATGCTTTTTTTTTTTATAGGCTGCTTAGTGCCTACTATTAATTTCTCCTTATTAACAAGGAGAGTTGAGTGCCTGTATCAGTTTAAGGCTTTCTAGTGATTTCCAGCAGGTATTAGAGCACGTGCTAGTCACAGGGATGCTTAAAAGTAAGATGAAAAAAAATGCACACTGCAGTGTGCACTAGAGAAGTTAGATGTGAAAGTAGGTAACTTAGGTTTTATCTGTTTAAAAAAGTTAAGGTTTAGTGGAGAGTTACTATTTTTAAGACAGCAAGATGGATTGAAAGGGGTGGTCAATTTTATATTCTGGTACTATGGAATGCAATAGGATGGCCAATAAATTTAAATAGTTGAAGGGGAGGGATTTCAAAATGATGATTTTGTGATTACTCACACAAGCCAGTGAAACTAGAGAGGAAATGAGATATATGGTCAGATTAACATAAAAGGCAGGCAACTAGAAAGACAGTGGTATTTAACAAGACAACTATAACTGGGTGGAAGGGCGGGAAAAAAATTCTACCTGACTCAGAAGAGACAGAGTTGTGGTCTCTTCTGAAGTTTTAATATGCTGTTAAAGCAAAATGCAAGTAAAACACAAGGTAAAGAAAACAAACCACAGTATTCAAAATATAAAAGGGCAATAAAGTAATACAAAATACAAAAAATAAAAGCAAACTAACCTTTCCTTCACAGCAAAGTGTAGCAGAGTCTGGATGAGCCTTTCTGGTATAGCATGAATATAGCGATCATTGTCCAGCCATTCATAACACTCAAGTGACCCATATCAGATCACATATTTCCTTTAAGGGGTATTGGCCATGTGCAGATTGCCTACACCGGCCTTCCCATTCCCCATCTCCACTATGTAGCATGATGCATACCCTGAATAAATCCATGTCCGACCCAGTGATTTCAGACATGCTACACATACTCATCCTGATCTTGAACACATACTTCATGGACATCCACCTATCACATGCTGGACAGATCCTTGTCCCATACACTTGACATAGTCCTGCCATACTATGCATTTCTGCCCGTCAAAGCTGCACATCACTCCCCTCTCAGACATGGTGTGATGACCGCATGGTAACCCATAGTATATGTATCATTAACCCTGTGGATCAGTAATGTGGCACTGCTCCACCTGGCACCACAGACCCGCCAGTCAGCTACTGCCAGGTAACCTTTCATCCTAGATGCATACATGGCCCATGGCATATAGCCCACTAGTTGACTTTGACCGTACACGCCATAGTTGATATCCATCCCTGCAAATACCATCTGGCTAGCCAGTGTCCCATGTGTATCATATGTGCAACACAGGTGATACATGGCAAGATGTTGAATCACTGTACAGTGCCATGTAGATGTATATGGCAGAAAACATACATGTAAAACCTTATGTGAGCATGTCTGCAGGGTCACAGGTCATGTCTGTTAAGGCAGTGTAAGTCCTTATATGTGACATATACACTGCTTCATGGTCGACTGCATTATTGTGGACAAATCCAGCCATGTGCTGATAGGTAGAAACACCAGTACAGGAAAACAGACATCCCACATCAAGATAGCAACCACATGGAGTATGAGCAATGTAATCAGGTAACACACACACACATATATGGTGATACTATCCACTCAACATTGAGTGTCACATGTGTGTGACACAAACACATCAGTGTCATGTAGGTTTGCAAATACAACTATTTAAACTGAATTAATGCGATACATATGTATGTTCAGCTGTAGCTCTGTATGTCTCTGAGGTACTGTGACCTGTCTCCATCATTATGTCTTCCAGGTATGCCATGTGCAAGGCTTCCCCCTTTTACACGCTTGGAGGATGAGGCCCTCATCCCATACCTACTCGATAATCATGACATCCTGTTCAGCCATGTGCCACAGGATGCACAGCAGTGGGATGCCCTGTGGATGGAACTTCACAGGAGGGTTAATGATGTGGGTGGCCACAACCGCACATATCAGCAGGTGTGCAGACACTGTACAGACCTCATTAGATGCACAAAACAGCGTGTGAATGCAATCGCCAGGGAACATGGTACAATAGGTGGTGGACCACCAACCCAGCCCCTACTCACACATACCGAGAAGCTACTGGCCAACCTGGAGACACCTGCAGAACCACATCCACAAGCCTTAGCCGATATTGTGGAGGTGGGTATCTCTCAACCACTGAGCCTGGAGTTGCCTGGTAAGTCAGTACTGCACCTATAACAACTATATTCCATATAACTGCATGTGTCACTGTACAATATGTAATGTAACATCATATGCAAGGCATGTATACACACATGCCGCATACTATAGTATGCTACTCTGTGTATGCACACATGTGCATACACCATAGTATAGTTTAATGTACTTGTGTATGTGTTATGCACATTGCTCCCTGTAGCCTTTATACAGGGGTGGATTATGCTCATACTGCTGTGTTACTCCTATTTAGGTACCTCTGGTGTTCTGCTGCAACAGCAGCCCATTGCAGGTGAGAGTGTTATTATTTTCAAGAACCGTAATGCACAAATCTATCTGCCATGTGGCTATTCACAACATGTACACATAATGTATGGTCCTGTCACAATATACAGGTTGACCTGCAATGCATCACTATGAATATCCATGTGCCACACTTGCAAACTATGTGAATCATCTCACCGACATGAATCTTCACAAACTTTATTGCCAGATGTATTGACAGCTGTGCATGCAATGGTGGAGGTGCTGTTCACTTTCGGAACATACAACAGATCTGATCTACACATGTGGTGAATACAAACAGTACTACACAGTGGGCTGGAGTATGGCCAGCACACAGGTTTGACTGGTGTGGATCATAGCCCTGCTATGAATGTTACACAATGTGATGTGCTATCTCGATATGTCCATGACATCTATTGGCCTGGCTGCTACACTGCCTACCTAACCTGAAAACATATCCCACATACCACTCTTTATCTGCATAACCCTGTTGTCAGTGGAACATATATGTCATATGGGACAACACAGACATGTGAAATAGATGCCCATCACAATAATTTGGACAACACATGTACACACATGGCCATGGAGGATGGCCAGAGACATGGAGCAACACACACAGAAGATGTGTTGTGCTTGTGTGTACACCCTGTCATACAATGGCTACACATGGTTTGGCCATGGCCTTTGCATAATGGTCATAATGTAGATGTGGAACACTAGACATCCTACTGGCCTGTGCACATCTTGTGTAGGCGTAACATCAATCCACCACATAAGATGTGTTAAACATCTTGAGGGTGTTGCATCATGACAGCAGTCACCTGTACAGTATCCACATCAGGCCACAGATACAGTACATTCCCATTGCTGGTGATGGACATAAATGCCATACTAGCTCCTCGTGTGTGTGTGTGTGTGTGTGTGTGTGTGTGTGTGTGTGTGTGTGTGTGTGTGTGTGTGTGGTACACAGATGTCATGTGGGACATGGTGTACCAACGTGTTCACCATGTCTGCCCATAGTTGCCAGGCTGCAGCAATATGGTTGCAGATGTGCAGGGGTGTCATCCGAATACACATCAGTGACCTGTGTCACCACTTCCACATCATGGTTTAGTGTGTATACACCTCAGTGACGTGGGTCACATTCCACAGTATATATGTATTGTATCTGAACACAGTCATGGCTATGAACCCTGTCTGTAACTCACACTGTATAGCACTAGAGACGCCTCATGATTCTCTGCAATGGTCATGCACATGAGCTAAATTTGCAGTATATCTGTGGGGTGGACAGACAACACTGAATTGGTACACCATTGCCCTACTGTATATTCGACAGGACACCATTGTGTTAAACATGTATGCATGTCATTGCACATGTCAGCAGATCACATGTCATACTACATGTGATTATCAAGTTCATATGCCACACATCAGGCAGGTGTACTGTTAACCGGTGCTGGTCCACATGGTGTAGCACAGGGATGTATGCTAAGCACTACTATGATTGTGTAATTTGTATGCCGTCTGCTATCACACATGCATGCTGTTGTGTACAACCTAGGGATGTATGATAACTACCTCTATTATTGTCTGCGCTGTATGCCGACTGCCGTATTATATGCATGTTGCATGCCTTCTGTTATATAACATGCATGTGTGTGTGTGTGTGTGTGTGTGTGTGTGTGTGTGTCTCTATTGTATAGATTGTAATGTACAGTTCTTGTCTGCCCTCACAGGTGATGAAGGTGCATTGCCCTCCTGCGGTACATCAGATGTTAGTGTCCCCACAGACTCTAGCAGTGATGATGAACATATGATTGGGTCACAGGCAGAGTTGTCAGGGGCTGAAACTGTGCCATCGGTTGCCATTCCATCTATATCCACCTCATCCCTGCACACAGATCCCATACCTGCACATACCCTATCACCAGTGGCCATACAGGAAGGATAGCTGGCACGTGGTAGCTTGGAACAGGAAAGTGTGGGGGCTATGGAAGGTGTGCCTGCACACCAGGGTGTCAGCCAAACTACTGGTGATGCCCCACACAGGCACATGACCAGTGCTGCTCGTAGGAGGACCTCTGGCCAACATGCTCCTGCACAACAGAGCACAGCAGCTGGTGTCACCAGACGCATGTTTCAGACTGTAATGGAGGCACAGGCACGTGATGAATGGTGCAACAGAGAAGATTAGAGGCTACAGAGGGCTCCTGTCCATTCTTTAAACAACAGCATCCAGGCAATGGTAAATGCTCAACAGCAGATTGCTGATGCTTTGGATAGATGGTTGGGTGACATGGTTGGAGTCCTTGACCATGGCATGACAATCCACAAGCGTGAGCTGTCTGTGTTGGAACATCTGGTAGGAGTGAGGCATTGGGCATGTGGACATAGGCCTGCTACATCACCTATGTCAGGTCTACGTGTACGAGCTACCTCACATGCCCGCTCCCATAGTGGCGGTAGCAGCAGCAGTGTATCTGGTGCTGTGCTGTCCACACCATGACACAGCAGGCCATGTGCACGTGGCCTGGGATGGTTCCAACAGGAACACAGTTCCAGTGGACTAGTGACATCAGACAGTACCAAATCTGCACCTCTGTCTAGTAGTGCCCTTGCAAACCTTGGCAGGCACAGGTCACATATCCGTGGCCAGACTCTGTGAACTGTAAAACCTCACCTGTACAGTCTGCAGCTGTCAATAATACCCCTGTTTAGCCAGATACATGGGAGAACTATGTGCAGACAGACACGCACACACTGGACACATATGTAGGGCACCACAACACACACATGCATAACATCCACACATGCCCAATTAGATCAAAGGCCCAAACCCACACACATGATGTCATCCAATGGTGCAGCCTAGGCGTCTGGCAAACATTAACACCCTGTGCATATGTTGATGCCTGTGCCGCATCACTGACATCCACACCATCGGTGCAGGGACATGCTTATATGGTCTGATGCACAGGGTGAACAGACTAGGATGATATGTGTAGTTTACAAATGTTGAGGACTGTTGACAGTCAGCAGATATACCATGTAGTACAGGTGTACAATACTGTTAACAGTATGTGTCTTGTGTAACAACAGTAAATGCATATTGGTCATGATGTTCTGCTCTCCTTCTTCAGGTCTAATTGCACGTGCCGGTGGATGTCAGTGTTTGCAGTTAAGTGTCCCATATGTCAATGTGGACTACTCAAAGGTATGTATGAATATACCAGCATGCACTGTGTAACTGCCACATACCAGTGAGAATGTCCTATGTTACAAACACGTCTACTGTTCCAAGAGCATGATAGCTGTGTATTAAGCTACTGTGGCCACAGATGTGACATCCATAAAGGGTGACATCACATGTACAGTTACATGGAGTGGTGAGGTAAGAGAGTGGTCTAGCTGATTACAAGGGTAGAGGCCAGTGGGAAGTGTGATGCCTCAATGGGAATCAGTAATACACATTCCCATGACAGGATGCCAACACACAACTGCACCCACACACTCAGGTATTGACACACATGTATTCAGTGACACTGTAACACACACACACACACACACACACACACACACACACACACACACACACACACACACACACACACACACACACACACACACACACACACACACACACACACACACACACTCCCGGCTTCACCGACACAGTAACACACACTCGCACACAGTTGCTACTGGTGGAATGAGGACCCCTGCCTATGTGCAGATCATCATTACAGTACTGTGCACCTACATGACGCGCCACAGAGAATACACATGTACAGGTAGTCAGTACGGCCTAAGATCGAGGACATCAACACTGATAGTTGAATGCATCACCTGGATGGTGGGAGGGGTCCTATCAGTTCAGTATGGTAACATACATCCTCACCCCAGGGAACAGACAGCCCTACAGACACACACTGTGGCATTCAGTAATTAATACACCTATGTTATGCACATACAGATACCTCACATGTGTGAGATACATGCCCCTGCCTATGTCCTGCTTTCTACATTGCAGTCTGTACAGATGTGTACACTAGTGTACAGGAGAGTGAGTAACAATTGAGATGTATTCCCCACAATACGTGACAAATATGGACACACACAACCACACATGCCAGTACTGTGAACCTCAGACCTGCCTAGCTCATGTTATGTATGTCAGATGTACAGCAGTATTGCACACATTACAAACTGTACTGACATTTCCTGTGCCAACAGTGCTGATATATGCACTAAGGAACGTCATATCTATTAACAGGTGTCAAGTGATTTACCTTTGCTGTCACCCTGACTGCTGTCTAAGTTGTGTGTTATGTCCTTCAATTAACAAAACCATTGCTTACCAGTTACACAGGGTATTGTAGGACCGCTTGTGACACACCTGTGAGCTGTCCACAGCAAACATCTGTCTGCAAAGATGACCCGCCACTTAGTTATTTCAACACATCTGTCCATACCTGTGGTACATCTTTCTGTACATTCAGAATATCACCATATACAGTTGGCAATGTTGAGGCTGCATTGCAGCTGCATGATGTACTAGGATACATGCCACCTGAATACATCAGCAACTGCACACTCATGTTATCTGAATGCACAACACTATGTGTACAGGTGTGTAGGTCCTACAAACCTGACATTTGGTCATGTTTGTAGGCATTGCAATTGGTGAATATGTGTAATAACATACATGACACATGGACTGTTGTATGATATGATGGGTGACCAGTACAGATGGGATGTTACTTCTGTAAACATTGATAACACACCTTATGCACTGTTAGCATTCAGTAGCCATGGACCTACATTCCATGTGCATGTGTGTAATGGCTGTAGCCACCTGTTTGCACAAAGGACTACAACAGCTATGCTATTTACAGGTATGTTGTGTGTGTGGCATGTACATACCCAGGGCAGGTACATGTATGTCATATCCATACATGAGGGTGTGTACTGGTGTACAACAACAGACATCTGCTAATGGTGGACAGTACTGAGGGCCCTTGGTATGTGTACAGCTGACCTGGTCACAGACAGTGGTATCATTGCATTGCATAACACATGATACAACTGTGTCAGTACATGTGTACTGTCTACAGTTGATGTAGAGCTTAGTACATTCCACAGGGTAAGGGTCACATGGTGGTGTACTCGTCTGTCATACAACATGTATGGTTGCATGGTGGTGGTCCGAGGGCATGGTGGTGTCTGCAGTTTACATCCTAGAATGCAGCATGTGACACTGTGTCCTGCACATGGCTCATCTGTGATGCCTTTCATGGGAGGGAGCCGTCAGTACATGTGAGTGGCCTTTATGTATGTGGGTACACCACCTGGAGCGGTCCGTACCTGTGATATGGCCCACATGTCTGGTTCTGAGATATATAGTGGTAGTGCTAGGTTCTGAGGTATATGGTGGTAGTGCTATTGTGCACTATAGAGACATCAGCCAGGTGTTCCTTACTGCACAGATGTCAGTACTCCCCATTGTTGGATCTACAGTGGCCAGCTGTGAATATGGATGCTACATATCTAGCACTGGTTAGCATAAGAAAACAATGCAGTTGTCCTGTAGGTGTATGGGAGTTAACCTGTGTTTAAGACATTTGCCTTGGAAAGGCACTGTGTGGGAAGATGCGACTTGGGTAATATCCACACTCCATTGTATCATAGATGCATGTGATATGTGACAAAGGCCTGCCTACTGTCAGCCATGTCATCCCAGAATGACAGCTGATTTGTAAAAGACCTGTGTCAAATATATGTACAGCAGTGTTCCCACTAACAGTGACAACTACTAACACCAGAGCCCATTACAATGTGTTCTTTATGTCTACCTGTAATAGCATGGCCACTGTGGCCCTCCGTGTTTAGCATCAGAGTGCATCCCAGTCAGCCCTGTGCTACTAGGAGTATGAGCATGCCCAGTATATCCTTGTGTAGATGGACACATAGTAGTGCATTCCAACCAACCCCATGCTACTAAGTGTGTGAGCATGCCCCCTGTGCTACTAAGTGTATGAGCATGCCCAGTATATCCTTGTGTAGATGGACACATAGTGCATTCCAAACAGCCCTGTGCTACTAAGTGTGTGAGCATGCCCAGTGACACCTTGTGTTGGTTATGTGCCTTTGTGTATGGGCATGGCCATTGTAACCCTGTATAGTGGTAGTAGTCATCCATTCCACAGATGGGCATACTCCAGGTCAGGATGGATTCATACTTTAAACACACAGGTTCACAGGTATGTACATCTTAACTGCCAGCATTCCTGTTGATGTCCACATTCCCAGATGGCCATAATGACAGCCTTGACATGTGTAGTCTGTGTAGCACAATTTCTATATATGTAGTATTGTAATAGTGATCTGTAAATAGGCAGGTGTTCCGTACCTGACACTGATGTGTGTGTATGTCTGTCCCCATTTGCCGGTGGACTCTAAATTGCTTTTAGACTGGCCACACTCCATACATTTCTTATACCCACTGTTAGCAAGGCTGATGATGTCATCCATCTACAAATACACTTCTGGGAGGGCTGTGTCCCAGTAATCTTGGTAGCGCGTTCTGTAACTGCATAATGCTGTAGTGTAAAAAATTAGTTAGGTCGGTGTTCTACTTCCACACTTGCTGTGTGTGTGTGTGTGTGTGTGTGTGTGTGTGTGTGTGTGTGTGTGTGTGTGTGTGTGTGTGTGTGTGTGTGTGTGTGTGTGTATCTCCCTGTTTGCCTGAGGACTGAGTTAATACCTTTATACTGCTCACACTCCATACATTTCTTATACCCATCGTTAGCAAGGCCGATGATGTCACCCATCTACAAATACACCTCTGGGAGTGCTATGCCCCAGTAATCCCGGTAGCGCATTCTGCAACTGCGTAATACTGTATTGTAATAAAGTAGTTAGGTCAGTGTTCTAATCCCACAGTTGCCATGTGGGTGTGTGTGTCTCCCCATTTGCCTGAGGACTGAGTAATACCTTTATACTGCTCACACTCCATACATTTCTTATACCCACCGTTAGCAAGGCCGATGATGTCACCCATCTACAAATACACCTCTGGGAATACTGTGTTCCAGTAATCTTGATAGCATGTTCTGTAACTGTGCAATGCTGTAGTGTAATAAAGTAGTTAGGTCATTGTTCTAGTCCCACACTTGCCGTGTGTGGTTGTGTGTGTGTCTCCCTGAGAACTGAGTAATACCTTTATACTGCTCACACTCCATACATTTCTTATACCCACCATTAGCAAGGCCAATGATGTCACCCATCTACAAATACACCTCTGGGAGTGCTGTGTCCCAGTAATCTTGGTAGCGTGTTCTGTAACAGCGTAATGCTGTAGTGTAATAAAGTAGTTAGGTCGGTGTTCTAGTCTCACATTTTGTGTGTGTATGTGTGTGTGTGTGTGTGTGTGTGTGTGTGTGTGTGTGTGTGTGTGTGTGTGTGTGTGTGTCTCCCTGTTTGCCTGAGTAATACCTTTATACTGCTCACACTCCATACATTTCTTATACCCACCGTTAGCAAGGCCGATTATGTCACCCATCTACAAATACACCTCTGGGAGTGCTGTGTCCCAGTAATCTTGGTAGCGCATCCTGTAACTGCATAATGCTGTAGTGTAATAAATAGTTAGGTCGGTGTTCTAGTCCTACACTTGCCGTGTGTGTGTGTGTGTGTGTCCCCGTTTGCCTGAGGACTGAGTAATACCTTTATACTGCTCACACTCCATACATTTCTTATACCCACCGTTAGCAAGACCGATTATGTCACCCATCTACAAATACACCTCTGGGAGTGCTGTGTCCCAGTAATCTTGGTAGCGCTTTCTGTAACTGCGTAATGCTGTAGTGTAGTAACGTAGTTAAGTCGGTGTTCTAATCCCAGACATGCTAAGTGTGTGTGTGTGTGTGTGTGTGTGTGTGTGTGTGTGTGTGTGTGTGTGTGTGTGTGTGTCTGCCTGCATGAGACAAGTACAGTGCTTTGTAGTATTTGCTGTAGCATGTGCCCTAAATGCATGTTGCTGCAGTGTGATATGGTAGGGGGTTGTATACAGGACATGGCAAGTGTGTATTTGTCTGTCAGAGCCTGTGTAGAGGTGGCCGTGAATGTCTTACCATTGGTCATGTTTGGGAGTGAGTTTTGTAGTTTTCCTATATAGTATCCATCTTATGACACATTGGTCACCTCATGAGGAGTACAGCTGTCAGTCAGCCACAGCACTGTGTTGGCAAGCCATACCCATACATCTGGTAAAAGGGCTGGTGCACTAAGTATGCAGCCCTACTAGTACCCGGTATATGTCCCGCACCCATGTGCCATGCACATACAACCTTGCCTAGGATATCCCATTATGCTGATAGTAACATGCACACTGAGGACAGATAGTAGGCATGGTGTGACTGCAGTGGCCTGCAGAGGACATGGCACCCTGTACAGCAGTACAATTGGCACATATATGCGGACATTGTGCCTTCACTATGTTCCACACTGAATGGCTGCAACATATGTGGTGCCATTGCCATCATATGTGATCCACTAAGGCCAGACAATGCTGTACACATGTGCCCTGTATTGACCCATGCCATTGACATCACAGAATACCTGTCCATTCTATACATGCAGGTGCAGGGCCAACCTGCTCACTGTAAGCAGGTTTCGCCACACCAGGCCAGTATTGGCATATGGGGGTATATCAGGCTGTGTACACTACATGTGTCTGCCAAACCAGGTACACCTGTACATGTCACTGTACAGTATTGTGGGACATGCACATCCCAGGTAATGTCCATGTGAAGGACTATCAAACACAGACATGGCATGCATTGCAAAGCTATGGCCCTACACATTGGTAACCAGGATGTCAGGCCAGATATTGCAGTACTCATCTGTGTGGGACATTGCAGGCACTACACCCCTGCACTGCACACCATTGTCAGGTGATGCAATGGCAAGGATTACCCCTCACCCAGCCTTGTCCAGCCATCTTGCACAGCCAAACACTACACATCTATGGAGCAATGCATACCTGCATGACAGTACTGGCACCCTGTGTCTGCATGTGGGTTGTGATGCTCCAAACCACAGTCACTCCCAGTATAAACCTCCCTGGCATACCAACAGTTGTCAAGCACTTTCACATGGCCTAGCCCATTGAACCTCCAGATATTCCTTGTGGTGCATGTGGTCCTGTGCATTACTGTGGTGTGGCAAACTAAGTAGTTACATTGTGTATTTGCCACCCTGTTAAAGGTGTCAATGCATGTCCATTAGAGTGTGGTTGTGGTGACAATGGCATCCGTTCACATGGACTGACATGTGTGCTACACCTAATGTATGTCTGCTATACCTGTTGCAGATGGCACTCATTCACCTACACACATGTTCTTACAGCACTGCAACATGCCACCTCTGTGGCACATATAGTAATGTCATGCAGATGTAATAGCAATGAGTAGTCAGGGGTTTGACCCTGTACTATTCAGCATGTGGCAGATTATGGTGGTCTCCAAGCCCTTTCCTGGTGTACATTGCCTGCCCCACACACACACACTCTCTGGTGGATGTAAAGGTGTACACCTGCACAGCAGCAGCATGTGTATTGCAACAGATGGAAATGGTCAGGTGATGGCCTCTGCACCTATTGCAGTCCTCCTGTAGCTGATTGCATGTGGTACAGCTGTGATGGTGTTCCCATAGCCATCTGCACGATAAACACAGTACATTATCTAGGGAAACATGTTATTATCTGGCCATGACAGTCGCTGTGAGTGGTACCTGGATGTGGTGTTCTGACACGGCATCGCAGATGATATCTGGATGTACCTCAATCATTTTCATCAGTGGGAAATAGCCGAATGACAGGAGGGTGATGTGCACACAACTACAGCATGTAGGTGTAGCTATGCTGCATTGAGACTACTGCCTGTTTAACATGTGTGTGGTAATGGCTATTCTGCATGTTAAAATACAGACATGACAGTACTCTGTTTATAAGGGAACCCCATCTGTAGGGCCATCTGTGAACAGGTCAGTGTGTACAACCATTTGTTTCCTGTGTTACACACTGAACACACTTCTGTGCACAGCAGAAGCATGGTGTGGGGATTGCAGACAGTACATGATGATAGGGATGTGTTACTGCCATCGCATCCCTGACTGAACATGTGTCACATGAGACAGTGGTATGACTGACACTGTGTGGGATTCCCAGTGACAAGCCAATGATGGACAACTGTTCATAGCTGCGGTCACACGTCTACTACACATTGTACAGTTGCCATGCGGTATATATGCATGTGTTGTGCTCCCTCTGCAAATGTATACCATCTGTTGGGTTGCTGGTGATATCTATGCATACTGTTGTAGGTAATCCTGTATGCTGTTGTCTATCACTAAGCCATATGTGGGTTTAAAATGCAACACCTAGGCCAAATGGGTTGGTAGGTCACAGCAGATCCTCCTGTCCCACTTCAGCTGACCATGGCACCAGGCACTAGGACATCTGGGGCCCAGCCATTAACATCAACCTCTGTTGGCTTTGCACCACCTTCTGGTGGTACCACCACTGAGGATGGAGCATGTCCCCCTTGGGAGCGGGACCAGACAGGTACATATCTGCTGTTGTGCGGTCCTGGACATGTTTCGTAGGTGGCTCACTAAGGGGTTACGAAGCCAGATACGCCAGTTCAAGGGGTGAGTGTCACATTTACAGGGTGATGCTGCCTCTCCTGGAAAGCCCCCAGCACTGCCTCCTTTGCAGCTGTTTAGGTGCATTGGCAGTTGCCCATGCCTGGAGACCTCCGTCCCACTGTTCCCACGGGCTTTTGAATGCCGAAGACCCATCCCCATCCAGGGTGTATCCTCCCCACATGTGTTATATACCAACGCTGTATGCTGTAATTTCTGTGCTCCTACCTATCCTCCACGGCCATACCTACACTCCTTCCCCAACATCTGACCCTCACCTATGGATACATAAGGCCATTCAGCTCCTAGGACACCATCTGCCCTATACATAGCTGTCCATTACAAAAACATGCCCACTGGACACATGAAACCCTTGTAATATGCATCATAACATACTACTGTTATCCTCACCACTGTCCCTCAGGCGCACGGTCCTGGTATGCACATCACTCCTACATGGTTCAGGTACACATGAGGAGGACAACCCCATTGTACACTAAACACTATCAGTCCCTCTATGGTTACCCCATTTACCTTTATCATGATGATAATGCTGCACACAGCACATTGCAGGAGTACTGTTCACACATAATGATTGGACAGGTACTGTTGTGTTAATGTACATTACATGCACAGAGTGATGTATATGGCCAATGTACAACTATTGTCTGTCTGAGGGCGTCTTGTGATCACATCGAGCAATACCACTACATAATACAGGCGTCACTGGTATTTCCCATTACATTTGTTTGTAATGCTTTGTTGCCACATGGCATGTCCCCGATAGATCTCTGTACATGTATGTACCTATATGCTGGACATAAACACTCACATGTACTTCTAAATGATGGGATACATTCCTATACTGTTGAATGACTGCGCTGTATGATATCCTATGGTTACAGCCTCTTACGCTCGATTAGCCTCTACATTGCTTAACCAATGCAATACTCTCATACTGGTAGCCAAACACATTTACACCCGCTCATTCCCGCACTTGCTAATGCACCGGCATTGGTGCTTGCATCTGTCACTCACACCCCTGGGTGTGATCGAGGACCGCAATATTACCTTGTGATGCCTATTACATCGTACTACATGACTCCAGTATCGGGACTGGCCACCCATTAGGCGACGGCATCGCGTTAGACTGTACGGAATCTGCGGTCTGTCCAGTGACACAATCATATTTGTGAGTACCTCTTACAATGTGCTCCCACCTTGTGATGCCTATTACATCAGAATACATGAATACAGTATCAGAAATGGCTGCCTATTAGGCGACAGCATGGCATTTGTCTGTACGGAATCAGCGGCCTGTCCGGAGAATCATTCATATTCGTGTGTTCCTCTTAGACATACCTTGTGATGCCTATCACATCGGACTACATGACTACAGTCATAGCCGGCCTTAGGCATAGGCCAACTAAGCGGCTGCCTAGGGCACCACTTTAGTGGGTGCACTTTACCAGTATTTATTTGGTGTAGGTAGACCAGGATGGGGGCACTGGGTGGTGTGGTGGGGGGTGCCACTGTGCCCTCTGCTTAGGGCACCAGTTGACCTAAGGCCACTTCTGACTACAGTATCAGGAATGGCTGCCCATTAGGCGACTGCATGGAGTTTGAATGTACGGAATCAGCGGCCTGTCCAGTGAATCATTCATAATTATGTGTTCCTCTTACAATCAGCTCCCACCTTGGAATGCCTATCACATCAGACTACATGACTACAGTATCGGGAATGGCTGCCCATTAGGCAACGGCATGGCGTTCAACTGTACAGAATCAGTGGCCTATCCAGTGAATTAATCATATTTGTGTGTTCTGCATACACTCTGCTCCCATCTGGCTGATACATGGGAACCGAGACCCTGCATTACAAACGAGTAGTTTGGTTGTGGTAGCCACATCCGTTGGATGGGTGATGCTACCGCATACCTATTATAGGTTTGCCACCTTCTCAATTGGCCAAGGTAGGACTGTCCCACTTTGCAAGGGACAGTGTGAAAATAATCAAGACATCGCACATGTCCAGATTACAGGACATTATTATATTCTACATTTCATTAATAATTGCATACAGCAGTTATTTTATATATGACACTTCTATAGGTTATGTGAAGTAGCATAAGCAATTCAAATGCAACTAGATTAAGCTTTTATTTGTGCATATAAGTGTAATCCTGCACTATGCACAGCTGTAGGTATGTTTAGTCCTGGAATGTCTGACATTTCTACAGAATATGTCCCACTCTGGCCATTTGGAAAGGTGGCAACCCTATAGGACCTGTATGTACAGATGTCTGACTTTGCAGGGCAACACACCCACAGCCAGTAGAAAGGGGTGTACTTCACTGTTTCGCATAATAAAAGGTTACTCTTGTAGCATTATAGTTGCTTATACTGTTACCTATAACATTTAGGTGTTTCAGAGGAACATAATTGTTTTATGCTACTACTACATACAATATAGGTAGTCTTTGCTCTAAATCACAGGACATTTGCCTTAATTGCAGTTATTATGCAGGACACAACTGCCCACAGGGGAGTGTCCCTCGCAAAGGTGAACAGGTGGTAACCGCTAACCTTTTATTCTATCAATCTTCTAAGGTAGTCGGCGGAACAAGCGCTTTCTCTCACTATCAGACCTCTCATACGAATGGGGAAGAATAAACACTGAATCAGGGACACTGCATAATGACCTCAGGGACACATTTAGAAGGCTGGTGCTATTAACCTGACACATTGACGGACACAGAGCACATATGTATTCATACACATTGTCTGAGGTGCATGCAGTTTATGACTCTTACATGTTGTCATTATTCATTACGTGTATTCCGCCACCTTTCCTCCTAATATCACTAGTTCTAGGATGGTTTAGTTAAGACTGTGTTAAGATTCTGATAAGTAAACACAGACGTCCCTGGTAATCGAGGACAGTTCAATGATATGGTCCCTATGTATTCCCCCAATGGTTTACGGACTGTCCAGTAGATGTGCTCTTATTGATTGGGAGGTATGGGCGTCTGCTATACCTACATCAGAATATTACTTACACCCAAGGGGCAATCCTAATATGTGTCTGCCAGCCAACACCTGCATGCCTAGCCCCATAATCGCATACCCATAGTTACCCCACCTGCCACTACTCTACAGCACTCATCCTTACTGTAGGCGCAGGTGGACGCAGGTGGGATACGAACACACCCCTAAACACTGCCCACTCTCCCCGTGTTGGGACACATGTCATACATTGTGTCAATCCATGTGTTATCAGGCTTGCACAACCTACTGTTCCGTGTACAGCTACATCCTGAACGTAATGGTGTTCCCCCACTGGTTGAAGGAACCAAATTTTTGGTGTCGCGCAAGGGACGTCGCTGTCCATGTTGAAAGTGTAGACCTTGTAGATCTCTCCCCACTGGTAGTTTCCTGCCGGTGGTCTGGGAAACAGTGTTGTATTTACCTTTATTGCGTGCCTGTATGTCTCACTGGCCTAGATGGGGTGGGTGATAAGTAGACGTTTGCTGAGTGGACCTCCCACCAACATATTCCCGGTCTAAACATGCTACCCGTAACTGCTATAACATAACCTAGGTATATACATGTGTATATTTACTGTAACATATATATATATATATATATATATATATATATATATATATATATATATATATATATATCTCTATTTACATTAATATATACAGACATATCCGCATATGTATTCATACATGTATATTCATATCTTGCTGTTTTTTATATATATATATATATATATATATATATATATATATATATATATATATATATACTGTGTGTGTATGTATATGTGTGTGTGTATATATATATATATATATATATATATATATATATATATATATATATATATATATATATAATTATATATATGTACATCAGTGTGTCATTACATCCCCGCTCATACGCACTTATACATGCGTAATGGTGTTTATAAGCTTCACCAGCATACTAGTGCCTTATTCATTATAATGCCAACACACTCCAGTTATCTTGTAATCGGTATGTAGCACGTTATACAGCGGACAGATGTCGCTATATGTTCATGTAGGGATTACCGAAGGTAATTGGAATGTGATAGTGTGATTTGACCCGTCCCTCTTCTTCACAGCCTATTATTCCATGTACTGTCGATGTTTGTATGGGCACATTCCTATTATTTATGTCAACAAATGGAATGTATGTGTTACAGAATTTGTACTTCAACATATATTGTTGTCTGCATGTGAGTATGCATATATACCTATTATGACATAGCTGACCTCCACGGGGCAGTCCATTAGAACCGGTCCATCCAACCCCGGCACGCCTGGTTTCATAATTGCATACTCATAGTTCCCCCACCTGCCACTACTCTACAGCACTCATCCTTACTGTGGACGCAGGTGGATGCAGGTGGGATA
The DNA here is from genome assembly GCF_019279795.1 of Protopterus annectens. Classification (NCBI taxonomy): domain Eukaryota; kingdom Metazoa; phylum Chordata; order Ceratodontiformes; family Protopteridae; genus Protopterus; species Protopterus annectens. The sequence goes on from NC_056744.1 coordinate 291,686,913, forward strand.
TGAATACATCCCTACACACTGGCCAGGCTCCCCGTGTCGGGACACATGTCATACTTTGTGTTAATCCATGTGTTATTAGGCTTGCACAACCTACTGTTCCATGTACAGCTACATCCTGGTCGTAATTGTATTGCCCCATTGGCTGGAAGTACCAAATATTTGGTGTCCCGCAAGGGACGTCGCTGTCCATGTTTAAAGCGTAGACTTTGTAGATCTCTCCCACTGGTAGTTTCCAGATGGTGATCTGGGAACCAGTGTTGTATTTACCTTTATTGTGTGCCTGTATGTCTCACCGGCCAAGCTGGGGGGTGGGAAGTAGACGTTTGTTGAGTGGACCTCCCACCAACATATGCCCAGTCTAAACATGTTACCTGTAACTGCTGTAATATAACCTAGGTATATACAAGTGTATTTCACTGTAACATATATGTATATATATATATATATATATATATATATATATATATATATATATATATATATACATATATTTACATTAATATATAAAGACATATCTGCATATTTATTCATACATGTATATTCATATCTTGCTGTTATATATATATATATATATATATATATATATATATATATATATATGATTATATATATGTACATCAGTGTGTCAATACATTCCCCGCTCATACGCACTTACACATGCGTAATGGTGTTTATAAGCTTCTCCAGCATTCTAGTGCCTTATTCATTATAACGCCAACACACTCCAGTTATCTTGTAATCGGTATGTAGCACGTTATACAGTGGACAGATGTCGCTATATGTTCATGTAGGGATTACTGATGGTAATTGGAATGTGATAGTGTGATTTGACCCATCCCTCTCCTGCACAGCCTATTATTCCATGTACTGTCGATGTTTGTATGGGCACATTCCTATTATTTATGTCAACAAATGGAATGCATGTGTTACAGAATTTGTACTTCAACATATATTGTTGTCTGCATGTGAGTATGCATATATACCTATTACAACATAGCTGACCTCCACGGGGCAGTCCATTAGAACTGGCCCATCCAACCCTGGCACACCTGGATCCATAATTGCATACCCATAGTTCCCCCACCTGCCACTACTCTACAGCACTCATCCTTACTGTGGACGCAGATGGATGCAGGTGGGATATGAACACATCCCTACACACTGGCCCGTCTCCCTGTGTCAGGAAACATGCCATACGTTGTGTCAATCCATGTATCAGGCTTGCACAACCTACTGTTCAATGTACAGCTACATCCTGGTCATAATTGTGTTGCCCCATTGTCTGGAAGTACCAAATGTTTGGTGTCCCGTAAGGGACGTCGCTGTCCATGTTTAAAGTGTAGACCTTGTAGATCTCTCCCACTGGTAGTTTCATGATGGTGGTCTGGGAACCAGCATTGTATTTACCTTTATTGTGTGTCTGTATGTCTCACCGGCCTAGCTGGGGTTTGGAAAGTAGACGTTTGTTGAGTGGACCTCCCACTAACATATGCCTGGTCTAAACATGTTACCCGTAACTGCTGTAACATAACCTAGGTATATACATGTGCATTTCACTGTAACATATATATATATATATATATATATATATATATATATATATATATATATATGTTTGTGTGTGTGTATGTATATGTATGTATGTATATATATATATATATATATATATATATATATATATATATGTAATTATATATATATGTACATCAGTGTGTCATATGCACTTACACATGCGTAATGGTGTTTATAAGCTTCACCAGCATACTAGTGCCTTATTCATTATAATGCCAACACACTACAGTTATCTTGTAATCGGTATGTAGCACGTTATACACCGGACAGATGTCGCTATATGTTCATGTAGGGATTACCGATGGTAATTGGAATGTGATAGTGTGATTTGACCCGTCCCTCTTCTTCACAGCCTATTATTCCATGTACTGTCGATGTTTGTATGGGCACATTACTATTATTTATGTCAACAAATGGAATGCATGTGTTACAGAATTTGTACTTCAACATATATTGTTGTCTGCATGTGAGTATGCATATATACCTATTACGACATAGCTGACCTCCACGGGGCAGTCAATTAGAACCAACTCATCCAACCCTGGCATGCCTGGATTCATAATTGCATACTCATAGTTCCCCCACCTGCCACTACTCTACAGCACTCATCCTTACTGTGGGCGCAGGTGGATGCAGGTGGGATATGAACACATCCCTACACACTGGCCAGTCTCCCCGTGTCGGGACACATGTCATACTTTGTGTTAATCCATGTGTTATCTGGCTTGCACAACCTACTGTTCCATGTACAGCTACATCCTGGTCGTAATTGTATTGCCCCATTGGCTGGAAGTACCAAATGTTTGGTGTCCCGCAAGGGACGTCGCTGTCCATGTTTAAAGTGTAGACTTTGTAGATCTCTCCCACTGGTAGTTTCCAGATGGTGGTCTGGGAACCAGTGTTGTATTTACCTTTATTGTGTGCCTGTATTTCTCACCGGCCTAGCTGGGGGGTGGAAAGTAGATGTTTGTTGAGTGGACCTCCCACCAACGTATGCCCAGACTAAACATGTTACCCGTAACTGCTGTAATATAACCTAGGTATGCACATGTGTATTTCACTGTAACATATATATATATATATATATATATATATATATATATATATATATATATATATATATATTTATCAGTATGTCAATACATTCCCTGCTCATACGCACTTACACATGCGTAAGGATGTTTATAAGCTTCACCAGCATACTAGTGCCTTATTCATTATAACACCGACACACTCCAGTCATCTTGTAATCAGTATGTAGCACATTATACAGTGGACAGATGTCGCTATATGTTCATGTAGGGATTATCAATGGTAATCGGAATGTGATAGTGTGATTCAACCAGTCCCTCTTCTTCACAGCCTATTATTCCATGTACTGTCGATGTTTGTATGGGTCCATTCCTATTATTTATGTCAACAAATGGAATGCATGTGTTACAGAATTTGTACGTCAACATATATTGTTGTCTGCATGTGAGTGTGCATATATACCTATTAAGACTTAGCTGACCTCCACGGGGTGGTCCATTAGAACCGGCCCATCCAACCCTGGCATGCCTAGATCCATAATTGCATAACCATAGTTCCTCCACCCCACCCGTGTTAAATTTACACGCGTAACATCCATTATTCACTTGCTATCGCAGCCATGACACACCTTTACACATTTCCCTCTCCAGAGCTTTTGGGGCCCTACACACATTCTGTCCCACCTCGTGTTTTCACTGGGTCTCACGCCATGTATATTTGCACATACGTGCCTTTTCTTGTTTTATTGAATACAGCCATTTGCGCTTTCCAATATTTGGAGGTCCCAGCATGGGACTACAGTCCACCTATGTGTAAAGTAGACCTAGCATTTCAACAATGTTACTCCCTCTGGTAATACCCTGCCTGTGGTGTGAGTAGCTGTGCTCTGCTCACTCCTGGGCAGCTTTTTATGACATACGCTGAAAGCACTTTTTAATACCAACATTGCTCTTGATTCCCTTCACATCCCTTGTGTATGCTTTACTGTTACAACGTCCATTCTATATATATATATATATATATATATATATATATATATATATATATATATATATTTCTCATGTATGTAGATATATATCTATACACACCTATGTGTGTGTGTGTGTGTGTATATATATATATATATATATATATATATATATATATATATATATATATATATATATATATATATATATATATATATATATATATATATATATATATATATATATATATATATATATATATATATATATATATATATATATATATATATATATATATATATATATATATATATATATATATATATATATATATATATATATATATATATATATATATATATATATATATATATATATATATATATATATATATATATATATATGTATATATATTACATCTGCACATACAAACATACATTTCCTATGCTGGGAGCTGCTTACACCTGCGCAGGCACACTCGCCTATGCTTACTGTGCATTACATATGTTTACTGTCGCTTCTTTCTGCTTATTTGTTCCTTAAACATTATGACAATACCACTTTGATTAAAAGGAACTGGTTAATAGTCCCATGCAATACACACATTCACCTTTACATGTTTAAATGTCGGTTTTACAGCAGAGCAACATTAATTCCACAAGGAAAATTATATGTGCTATTGTCGACCTTGAGCCGTGAATGCCTTTTTGTTAGGTGGATGCTCTAACCACTACACTATTGGTGTTCTGCCTCATTTATATGTATACCCATGGTGCATAGTTACCCAAACACTCACCTCATCACTTCACTTACACAGCAGCCATCCATTTACCTGTTGGGAAAAACGCACTACTACACATGCGTCATTCCCTATTCCCTACTGCTCTGGACTCGTGCTGCATGTTGACTCACTCCGAGAATATTCAGACCTCTACTGCCTATAGTCCTGGCACATAGATGTGTTTGATTGGCAGGGTGTTCATATGATCTTCTGGGTTAAGGCTTGTCTGACTGGGGATCAAGACTGCCCTGTACCTAGTTGAAAGTCAGACTTAGCAAGGGAAGAGCGTTTGTTTCACATTTAGTGTTTTACCTGTGGTTGGGGATGCAGAGGTGTGCTCACTGATGGCCATCCTGATAGATAACAGCACTAACTATTACGTGGCCATGTTCATTCTTTATGTATAGACATATATATGTATATATAAATATATATGTGTGTGTGTATGTATGTGTATATCGGTCTGTACATACACATGCATATACACCTATATATACACCTTAGTCTTTTTCTGCAATAAAGTTAGTCAAGTGCTACTGTTCTGTACAGGCTTCCACTTAAGATAAGCTTCTACCAAGTTGGACTTTTCTGAGGATTATAAAAGCCATTATTTTGTTCTCGGACCCACATTTGATGAAATGATTTAAACGAAAACGCTGTTTTTTTATTGTGTGCGTTCATGTGTCTGTGCCTATATTAAAGTGGATTTTACAAGAACTCCGACTTATTCCTGGTCTTGTGGATCCTTGGATTGACTTATAGAATTTTAGGTTCTTACTGAGCTTATGCCCAATAAGACCATTGAGAAGCTCAGTCAAGATGCAAAACAAGTGGTATACTAACAATGTTCCCCATTAAAAAGGAGGCTGACAGAATCAAACCATGGACCACATCTTCTTAACAGTTCACAGCCTTGATCCTTCATGCAGCATTCAACTTGGCCATATGTTGTAGGTATCCTATGTATAATATGTTCAAATTTATAATCCCTGGCATAAATAAATAAATAAAACATATTACATTCTTGTAATTTAAATGGTAGACAACTGTCAGACATAACCTTTTCTGGTGTACCTTGCCTATCAAAAAAAATTAAAAAAAATGTTTTCAGCGTGTCGATCATTATGTGTGCTGTTATGCCCTTAATGTGTGCCACTGTTAGGTACTTCAATTCGTTAACGTCGAGTAGGAAGTAAAGATTACTATGCTGAAATAAATCAGCACCTAGCATTGGCCGTGAAAGTGTTGGAATTTCATGTGGAATTTATTCATTTTCACGTTTTGATTTCTGAACATTTTATACAGTCTTGCACCATCTGTTAACATGCATGAACTTTGAGTCAGTGTCACCACCATATTATATCTCTATGTTAACTACTCCTTGTGTACAGGAAAGCTCTTCTTAAAATTGAAAGTCAGGTTTGGTCAAGGGATGATCCTGTTTTACTCTGCCCTGTCCTCTATTTATGTCATGCATCTGTAAAGTCAACAATATTCTCTGAAGCATAGACAATGGTTGGCTAGTGGAAAGTTTTATTTAAATATTCTTTACAAAGGTCTGACACCAACTTAACTTTTCTTGGAGATATTTGCACCAAAACAGTATTGCACTAATCTATTTTTCTCTCTGAGCTTACCGAGTTTGTCCCTCAATCAATGAATAGCCCAGTAAACTGTCCTACTGAAGGACCACTGGTCCTAGCCTAGTTTTTTTTTTTTTCACCTTGTGGTGCAGTCAGTTAATCCAGCCACCTGGTATTAACCAAACTGCTACACTGAAACCTGTGCTTAAGCTCAAACAAGTAAATTTAAAATAACATGCAATTGCTTTAAATGCTGCTTGTATTGTTTTAATTCCTTGATTGTATATGGTACTTTACTGGCTGGGTGATTTATTTTTATATATTTTTACTATTTAAATAAGATGTTACTGAAACTGCATTGCTTTAGCACTGAGGAAGGGTTTGTATTACCCATAAATGGTTATTGGTATGCTGTTGTGTTTGTTTTTCTTTTTCTCGCTGTATTGCTTCACAGGAGCACTCTGCATTTCTACAGCAGCCATACACTGCACATCCTGAATATATACTGTAGTTCTTTCACTTTGCCAAGCCAAAATGCCATCATTTTTCATTATTTCATCTGAACAGCATAAACTCTTAATCATAGCCACAGTCACCAAGTCAATGTTTGCCAACGGTGTAGCTAACCCAGTTTGGCATCCCCATCAACTCTAAGTTGAGAAGCAAAAACAAAAACAAAACAAAACACACGCACGCACACGCATGCACACACACACACACACACACACACACACATATACACGGACATGCACACACGTGCACATGTACACACACACACACACACACACACACACACACACACACACACACACACACACTGGTCAGGGTGCAGGCTGAAATGAAGTACTCCCTGCAAAGGGCCTGCAGAGATCCCTGGAGTCTTAGGGTATCTTACCATACAAGGACACAATTTGCATTTGTTTGTTTTTTTTACAGATCTATTGAGCTGACAGAAGCTAAGACAGAGAAATAAAAAATGGACACTTAATCCAAATGTCAGAGGTAAACCTGGGCAGAGTGGGTTGCTGAATACGTACTAATATTGACCTGTTATAGGACACTCCTGTAAACTGGTAGCGATTCAGGTGGCCCAATTTTAGCAATAGGCATTGACACAGGATATTCTCTTTGTTCCCACTGATAACTATCCCTAAAGTTGGAAAAAAACTAAATGATTATTTGAATCCCTTAAATGAAGAAAACAACCTGCTTCTAGGAACAATCTTTTGCAATTGTACTTGAAATGTAATTTTCTTGGTGTTTCAAATGTTCTTGGTTACGGCCAAGAAGCAAATAAGCTGTGTTGCACTGTTTGCCTCCAGAGGGGTAATCTATATTTGAATTGTGGGAAGAACAAAGAAGTAACTTTTTTCTTTAAGGTAAGGAATACAGAACATACCCCGAGATTCATGAAGCTTGCACCAGACGCAGGTGCAGCGTAGGTGGAATAATGCCAAATATGGCTGCCGAGCGATTCAGGTATGATCCAATTCCATGTGCACTACCAGCATATGCCAGATCTGCGCAGCTCCCAGCGTAGGTATGCAAATCACCCCATGTGCATTACTGCAGCATGCAAATGAAGGTACATAGCAATTCATGAAGTGGTGTAGGCGTAGCGTAAGCCTACAGAAATGTAAACAAAAAAAATGGTTTACATGTTGACAAACAGAACATCAGAGCCTTGGAAGTGGACCAGACTCATGTATTACAAAGTTAACATATGTCAATGGCTAAATATACATCCAATGGCATAAGAAAAGATGCACAACACATAAAAAATAACATTTAATGTCATGGTCACAGTAACGCAAAGTACAACCGTAGGGCATGTGTGGGCAAACAGGAACACAAGGAAAATATATACAAATGTCATAAAATAGCAATGTAACCCAAATCATGATTTCACCATAATAGTCAATGGTATGCATGCCACACCACAACCAAGCTGTAAGGGTTGCTAAGGGCCTGTGACAGTGTTCGGTGCAGTAACTATGAATTAGTAGTCAATGCCATGCAAATGAGGCAAGTAATAGTGAATCGCAAATGTCCTGACGGCCTAAGGATGTACAATACGGCGCAGCGCTACAACACCGAGGAGTGGTCTGGAGGAATACATGACATCAGCAGTGGGGTGTGCCACTGCAGCTGTAAGCACATTACAGCAGTGCAAATCTGGGCTGCCTGTTGCTAAGCAAAGCCGCAGGACAGGGGCGTGGATGTAGGTATAGCTTTGCTCAGCTGAGAGCACACATGGTGCCCGAAAGCGCATGTGTAAGTGGATGAAAACGTGTCCAAAACCCGGTAAGCGGACTCACGCGCCGTGCACCACAGCCCAAAAAGGAAGTTTAGGGGAAGACAATAAGGAAATGCCGCAGTAGGGTAATTGGAGTACAACTGAGCAATTAACACCTATAAACTCACAGTGGGCAATCGACGGCAGCTAACAAGACTGCTAGCAGCAACCTGCAGAACAGGATAGGGGAGGTGTCGGATTGAAACGAAAAGAGAACTGTAACCACCGAGCAAAGCAAACCTGCAGCAGATCGGCAATAGAACACATTTCCCAAGGCAATCCTGGTTCGGGAAAGTACAAAACAAGAAAGCAGGCTGCTGGATGCATGCCAGACAATGGAATGGGAATCGTTAAGAAATGGTGGGGCAAGAGCAAGAGGTAATCCATGGCAGCTAAATGTAATTCAACACCAAAGGCAGCACAATAGCAGTATCTGTGGTAAAACACAAGATACCCTGCAGCTCCGAATGTACATACACACCCTATGACATCATCAGTGTTCAAAGCACAATAGTATAAAGTGTGAAGGCACCTCACACAAACTTGTGTATTCCCAAACACTGCACCATCGGTGTAAACAGAGGGGGAACTTTTACAATGTACTTGTTGGGAGCTGCCATAGCTGTGATTCATCAGCATGTGTTGGAGACTGAAGGTGTTGTGGAGGATGATGCTGACAACCACCTCAGGCCCCGGTGGAGGAGAAGAGTGTTCAGACCAAGCGTAACCTAACAGGGACTACATGATCTGGAGATAGTAGAGCATTACAGGGTGGACAGGGACATCATACAGCAAATAGTTGAGCTCTGCCAGCCACGCCTGAGATCCAAAAACAACAGAGGGGAACCCATCCCAGTGGACATGACGGTATGTGTAAGCTTGAGAATACTAGCCACAGGTACCTTTCAAAGGCCAACTGGAGATATTATGGGGATCTCACAGGCATCAGCATCCAGGGTACTCCACCAGTTCCTGGATGCCATGTTACCACATGCCAGTGAGCATATATACTTCCCCCGAACTCAGGAGGATTTGGCCAGCAATATGTGTCTCTTCCACCATATGGCACACTACCCGGAGGTACTGGGTGCAATAGACTGCACGCACATACCTATCAAGGCACCACCCGGAGACCATGGTAGGCGCTACATAAACTGCAAGGGATACCACTCCATCAACTGCCAGGTCATGTGCAATGCCCAGGGCATTATCACAGATGTGTGTGCTGGCAGCCCTGGAAGCTACCATGACTCCCACATCTGGCATGCCTCACAGCTGTATCATGTATTTGTCAGGGGGGACATCCCATATGGCCACCTTGTGGGGGATGCTGGCTATGCACTGGAGCCATGGATGATGACTCCCATCAGAAATGCACACACACCCATGCAAGAATGCCATAATGAGGCACACACACAAACCAGAATAATCATAGAGCATGTGTTTGGGATGCTGAAATCATGGTTCCATTGCTTGGACATATCTGGTGGAGCCTTGCAGTACTCTCCAGGCACGTGTGCCCACATCTTCATAGTATGTGCCATGCTACATAATATGATCCTGCGGAAACAGCTGCAGCAGGGACATAATGGTGAAGGCCCTCACAGCCCAATGCAATTGCCAAGGCCATCACAGGCACAGAGGGATTCAGACCATGAACAACCTGTGCCAGCCCCAGTAGGCAGATGGAGGCATGCCCAATATGCCCATGCTTTGGCAAAGAGGGAACATATAGCACATACACTGACAGTGTAGGCCCCTACGGACTGACACACTTCTCCACCAGCACACACAGTAAAATTGATGGTGCACATACACGACCACCTGCAAATTGTAATGTATAGGTGGCCTACTGTGTGAATCTTACATAGGCAGCCCTCAACTATTGCACACACAACAGCTATTGGAACAAGGAAAGTCAACACCTGAACAGTAAACGAAGCTAACAGCATATGTTGATACTGTATGTATAGGTTCCTAGGTACATCGGTAGGTACATGCCCGATTGTCAGAGGCCATTCAGCAGCCTAGGCAAAATGTGTCTGCTATCGTCACCCCATCGATTAACCAACTGTCCCTCTGTGGAGCAGAGCCATTTGTGGGATCCACGTGTGTAACCACTGTTCCCCACCTACTCTGCATGGATTCCCCGGTGTGTTAATGAGGGCCTCCATATAATGTAATTAGGGATGTAGTGCCAAAGGATGGGGAGTACCCATGACAGGTATCTGCCACCCCAGCATTCTCCAGTTATGGTTGTGTCAAGGTGCAGCACATTACAGTGTGTGGCTCATTCTGACATAGATTCCCAGTTCTGGAGTACATCCATTAAACATCACTTGGACATACCATGAATTGGTATCATCCATATGTAAACTAACTGAGTTACACATTTGACTGCAGTATGGAGGAACAGCCGTAGTACAGTCCACATACAAAACACCATTAACACCTGTACAAACACCAGATGACCAAGTGGTAAAGGCCCTGACTGTGTCGTGTATGTACCCGGCTCCACGTCCTGCAAGGTCCGTACGTAATCCCGATGGCGCAAATAATGGATCTTGGATGCAGGTCATTAGAGCACATTTAAACACATGTTAGTGGGTTTATGCGGCGGTAAGCATCGTTTAAACATGACTACACGGATATGCACAAAACAGGTCTAAGCTTTGCCGAATTCTGCGCAGATCACGGTCAAAGATGCCCAGAACAGGTGAAACCAGCATTATTCACCCTTGTACTAACAGTGCCTGCTCTGAGAGGTAAAACGACCACTGGCAGGAGTAGAACACGCAACCATGTAAACAATCACCTACCACTAAGCTACCCGAGATGTACCAATGGCAGGTGTGTATTGTGACAGGTTAAAACACAAAAGGGCGAAGTACAGCAAACAGAATACACTGCCATGTACCCAGTGAAAGTTGTGTACACTCTCTCTCTCCCTCTCACTGTCTATATACATATATATATATATATATATATATATATATATATATATATGTATATATATAATAGGGATAGAAAGGGTGATAGAGAGATGTATGTTGATATATACGGAAATACATATATCTGCGAATATATAGACAGGTTAATGACTTGTACACAACCATGGAGGTACAAATAAATAGGATACTGCCAACTACCGAATGCTTTACATACCAACAGGCGTAATTACGAGGCTTAAAGACCGAAAGACCATAGTACCGGAACATCGTAACCACGAGTAATATTATCACAATGTTTAGGGACATTTAGTTATTGCTGCCGGTGCTGCAGTCCAGGTAGATACTGTGTTTAAGTGTGGTTCCGATTGCTGTAGTGTGTGTAAGTGCGTGTTGAGAGTGTGTGTGTGTGTGTGTGTGTGTGTGTGTGTGTGTGTGTGTGTGTGCGTGTGTGTGTGTGTGTTTGCATCATGTGTCTGTTTGTGCTAACTCGGAGGTAGATTATTACAGTAGTTGTGGTCATAGCCGGCCTTAGGCATACGGTTACCACCTGTCCCACTTTGAGAGGGACAGTCCCTCTTTGGCCGGTTGTGTCCTGACAACAAATATTAAAAAGGGCAAATGTACTGAGATTGTAGGACATAATGAAGTCCCATATATTAAGTAATAGTTGCATTAAATAATTATTTCTGTCTCTCAAATACGTAAATTGTACAAGAAACATAATAAGCAACTAAAGTGCTACAAGAATAAGGTTTTATTTAGGGCAAAAGTAAGTTCTATCCTTTGTACTGACAGTGGGTATGTGTCGGCCTCTAAACCCTGATGTGTGCCCTGCAAATGTACCACTATGGCCATTTGAAAAGGTGGCAACCCAAGCCAAAGAGTTTGAGTCACCAACACAACTGCAATGAGTGTAAATAGCTGTGACAGAAATACACGAGACAGCTTTCATGTAGCAACATTTCAGTACATATCGATGTATTTCAGAGGGATTGAAGGATCAACATCAACTGCATGCTATATAGGAACCAATTAACAATGGTTTATTGAATAAGCCTGCAATAACCATAGTATTAGTCTACTAAATGACAGGTCTTCAATTAGGAAAGGGGCCTCCACAAACATATGGAATATGTATAAATGCAGTCCCCACAAACCTTTATCTGCTATGTACACCCACCTACATCTCCCCCACACCCAAAACAATTGCAATACAGACTGTAATAACATCACAAACATCCACTCACTCAATGACATCTGCAGAAGTGTTAACATACCTTGTGAGAGACACACTTCTAATGGCGCCATGTGAAATCGTTGCTGTTGTACAATGGAACAGATGCCAATGTTACAGATTTTGTTTGCAATAGTCTTGTATCAGACGGTTGAGATAACAGCTACACTCACATGTAGAACTATTTACTCTAGCCATCACACACTATCCACAGGGGACATGAATTCAAAGTATCTGTGTCTCTCCATATCGCTGTTGCAATTCATCACAATAAAATACATGCAGACCGTCTCACTCGAAGGTAGGGCAAAAGGACAATGCCCAAGTGGAGTCTTCAATTATACCCCACTGTTGCCGTGTAATTGGCCAATGGAGTAGCTGCACAGCTGATGTGCATGCAATAATTTACTCCGGAACACCAATTGGTGGCAGGATACCACATGTTACAGGTATCCACGTATAAAACGATGGCTTGCCATACATTCAAACCGTATGCTCATACCATTGAACCGTTTAAAGAGGAAAAGAGTAACACAAATATAATCGTATACTCGGACCACTAAGAAGGTATGTAGAACACTCAGTATGTTAGTGTATGTAGTGCCTGTTCTGTATTAATGAAAGTGTATGCAATGCATACAGTGGGAAAAGATATTATGTACTGATGTCTTGTTGAGCATAGTAATGCTTGTAGAAATTGTGTGTACTGCTGTGGGTCACAAGGTAAACACCTCATACACCACAAGGGATGCTACATAAGGGCTTTAAACATAGCAATTCCACTCCAGCCGCTGTCGGTGGTAGGGTTTGTCCAACAAATACGTGCCATAACAGGGGATAGTTTATGCTGATATACTGTAACAGTAGGCATATGTATGGGCGTATAACGAGAATAACATGCCTAAGGTGGTCCAGCTGTGCAATTATGCTTTGCATTATGGGATATGGTTTCACAAATGTGAAAAGTACAGTATTGTAGGTAGATATGTCAAATATTTTACATAGCATGACTGTTATATTATGCAAACATAAGGTATGTGTATTGGAATGTACAATACACAATAACAGGATACATATGTCTTGTAGTCACCAGACAGTGTAACATCATGATAGCTAATTGAAATGGAAGAGCTACTCAATTATTCATGCACAAAGGACATGTAATAGCTTCATAGGTTCATAGTTAGGTACTATGCTGTCTGGCCAAGTCCATTTGTAAGCCCTAATACAGTGTTTTCACTCGTGGCACCTCCCTAGGTTAGTGTACTGTGCCTGTGAACAGCACAGTGATTTGTTTCCTGTACCTGTGTACAGTACAGCCACTGCAGTGATCCCTGGCGTACATGTCTGTTCCCCATCCACCCACTGAGGTATCTCATGAAGAGTGCTAGTGAGGGTCCCTGCCTGATGCACATGGGAATCATGTTCCAAAGCATGGTGAGTGTCCGTTTTAAGAATGTATCCCACCAGCACGTGCTACTCATCATTGCGTTTGGGTACATATCCCAGAGCATGTTGCTCTCAGTGGCTTTTGCTTATGTTGCTTATGTGGAGCATATCCATCAATATTGTTGTGGACATGGGCCTTGTATGTTCAGCAGAGGTCACCTCTGAGTATGCAGTATGCAAATGACTACAGTTGGGGTTTCAGTAGTTATGCTGCATACATCATCCTTTGGAGGTGAGTAATACTGCTGGTGCGTTAATGTCGTGGTATTTAAAGCCATTGATGTCCTGTAAGGTACACCCCAAATGGGGTGTTGTACCCTTGAACGTGTTTCATAAGTCAGGAGTATAGAGGTACAATGGCAGCCTTTGTTCCGGCTACAATCCCATTACAGATTAGGGTGGCCATGTAGAAGGATATCCATGCCCCTTGGCAATAAGGTTATCAAAGGAGTGTGTGCTATCTACATGTGTACTATGATCCCTTATAATGTTTTATGTATGTAGGGGACTACCACCTATGTGATAGTCACTGGGTGATTGTTGTAATCCAAAGGGGATGTCTATGCACCTTGTGGCATGCTGCTTGAGGCCATGTTACCTACACCAGGTATCCGTCACAGTGATACCTGTATGGGGGGTGTGTGTATTAGCTGGTGAATCAATCATGGCCCCTAGTTTGCAGTCATCTGGAAACCTATTCAGGAAAAGTCCTTCTGTGCTAGACTGTACCTCAGGGAAGCATATAACGAACATAAGGGTCCCTATGACCGAGGACTGGGGTATGCCAATTGTAACTGATGTACAGTAGGAACTGCGGTATGCTACCCTCACCGCATGTGTCCTGGCCTTGAGCCACTTTGCATAACATCTCAAGATGTATGGGTCGCTGTGCAGGTGGATGTGTATATTGACAACACCAGAATGGTGAACGGTGTTGAAAGCCAATGAGAGGACAAGGTAGGCTGTGTGGACCTCCTTACCATCATCTACTACCTTGGTAACTGTCTCAAAGGACTCCACCAGGTGTAGGAGCCATGGTGTGGCCCTAACAAATCCAACCTGGGTGGTATCAAAGGTTTGGAGGCCAACAATGTCTCTGTGAATGACTTCCATGATGATGTTCTCCATAGCCTTGCAGAACAGTCTAGTCAGGTGTATAGGGCAATAGTTCCTCTGGTCCATTGTG
Source organism: Protopterus annectens (assembly GCF_019279795.1). NCBI lineage: Eukaryota > Metazoa > Chordata > Ceratodontiformes > Protopteridae > Protopterus > Protopterus annectens. The sequence goes on from NC_056744.1 coordinate 291,701,965, forward strand.
GTGCCACCTTTGTGGAGTGTGATCACTGTTGCTATATGCCATTCAGGGTCCACAATGCCTGATACAAGGCTATTAGTGAATCTGGTGCCCAAGTGGGGAGCCATGTCGTTCTGAGGTTTGTGTAAATTGCAGCCTGGGATGTTGGATGGTCACATGGAGTGTGTGTTCCAGGCTTTAGAGAGAGCAGGTCTGAACTGCGTAGTTGTGACCGCATGGGACTCTGCATTGATCCTGTATATATACGGGCCCTTTAGGGTGTGAGAGGGGTGTAAAGTTAGCTGCCAGGGTGTTGCCAATATCAGTCGGTTCTGTAATGTTTCTGCCTAACCGTTGTATGTCAGAGCAGATGTGGGTATTGCCATCAAGAGTAGTGACATACCTCCATAACGCTTAGTGGTAGTCCTTTGAATGTGTTTCAATAATGTTTACGTAGGTAGCATTGGAGGTTGTAAGAAGGGATCCCAAAATCCTACTGAGGCTGACCAGGGAGCTACCACACCCATGGGAGTGTACCCTACTTTGCAACAGTCTCCTTCTGTCATAAATTATGTCCATGGCAGTGGACCCCCAGCATGGCATCCATTATGTGGTGAGTACTGTCATGGCTCTGTTTGGGATAGCATGATCCATGCAGTCGTGCAAGTGCTACTGAAGTGCAGTTGGGAATGTTTCTGCGTTTGTAACTATATTGTCCATTTGCACGGGTGTCATGGCATTTACTACTTCCGTCATACAAAGCATGAAGTTGGCTTTGTAGAAATATTGTACTGTGTTTTCCATGAAGGGTGTGGTGCCGGGATGTGGATAACAAGGGTGATTAGCATACATTCGGAACTGACCAACAAGGGGATAACCCCAGGTGTGTAACACCAGTCACACATGTTGGTAATGTCCAGGTCTAGTATATTGTTGGCCTTGGTGGTGGTGTGTATAGGTTGTTCCAGCTGAATGGAGTTTATTAATCCATTATAGTGTTGACCTAATGTGTTGGTACATGAGTAAGTATCACAGTTAGGTGTGGGGTAGTGTCAGTGTCAGATCAGTAGTTCCTGTTTGAACACTACTTTCCAGTAGACCAAGAAATGAGGGCCATTAACCATGGGGTATGATGTGGAATCCGTAGCAAGCTACAATTTGTATAGCAGTTCTGGCCACAGTTAGTTGCACTTGGATTGCCTCTGATGCATCGTGCTAAGCAACCAGCAATGAGGTGTGTACATCCCTGTGAAATATGGACACACCTCCGCCATGGGTGGTCCGGTCCTGGTTACATGACTAAAAGGTGTGGTCTGCATAATAGCCTGTCAGTGCAGGGGTGCTCTCTGGAGCCTAGAAGCAGGTCACAGTCACTGCAGAGACATCAAAGTGGTCCATTATTAGGAGTGCCTCAGATGAGTGCGTTTGAGATGAAGATGTCAAGCACTGAGTAACAATACCCTCAGGTTTTGCTTGCCTGTACCTGTTCTGGTGGTGAATATGTTATTTGAAATGTGTCTAAAACAGTCAGTATAGGAGCAGCAAGAGCCTTAGATGTTACCCATAATCCCAGGGCTGACAGGTGCAGGCCATCTGTGCCAAAGCATTGTGGTTTGTCGACCATGTCATTCAAAGCAGACAGATACTGGATACCCTTGGAATGACACCAGAAGCATAGACAACTGTTGAAGTGAATAATTCTGTTGTTGTACTGTGTCATCAGTCTGGACTAATGCAGACTGCTTCTCAGGGCTTGGGCGATACCTGCCTGGGCTACAAGATCGGAGAGCTATTGCATGACCCTGTACATGTAGTCCAGGAAGTTATATCTCAGGGCATTCACACTAATGTGGAGAATGACAGTCATATTGTACCTGTTGAGGAGTGACCTGAGTGCATAGGTTATGTTGTGGATCCTGTTACCTGACAGCCAGATGACAGTGACTATCGCCTTGTGTGGTCTGCTGAGTGGGACATCAGTGTGACCGCCTACAGAGTCACCTATGACTAGTGTGTTGGGTATGTTACAACACCCTATTGGCTGTTGTTGACGGACACACATGAGTCTGTGGACTATAAGTAATTGGTGTTGTGTTTGGTGATGGGGGCTGCCTCTGTTGCCTACATAGAGTAGTATGGAGAGGCTCCGCAAATGTTGTACTCTTACTATGTATGGCCTGTGGTGGTGGAGATCTACTGAGACTATGTGATGAGTGGGGTGTGCTGCAAATGTTTAACATCCCCACATGATTGTCAGGGTAAGTCTGGGTTGGAGAGAGCATTACTTCCAGCATGGCTACATATGTGCATCTCCCACAGGCTGTAGTGTCGTATGTTAGGAGGTGAGCATTGACTGTGTACATGAGACGATTGCTATATTGCCTCATGTTGCCCACATTCATCATATAGACAGGCAATAACACTGGTAATTGACATTTGGACATGCCCGTCTAGTCAACCATTTCTCACAAGATATGTGAGGTAAGTGTGTACAACAGCTGTTGTACTGTAAGCATGCTGGAAATGTAAGGACAAACAGTGTTTACCTGTAGGAAATGAGTAGGATTGAGTGATATAGTAATTAGTAGCTCATGAAGTGTGTACATGTTCTGAACAATTGCTGAGCATGAATAAGCAATACAGATAGGGTGCTGGATAATATAAACTCACTGCCCTCCCAATAGGTACACAATCACATATCCATGAACACTACAGAGCCCCTGTAACCATAACTATGATGGTACAAGGTACACTCCGGCTGCATGTGACCTGTTCAAATCCCTGGTCGTATAATGCACATATGGCAAAACAGTTTGCTCTACACATACACTGCCAGGTAAAACATAGGTTCATGGCAGTCTGTGAAAATATGGAATGGATCACACTAACAGTTATCACAACCCACAAAGTTGAGACGCCACTCATAATGGGAGGCACAGCCCTATTAGCCTGCTGAGTATGGTCTGAAAGCCTATGAACCTTAAGCAACATAGATGTTGTTAGCAGTACAGATGTAGATGACAGTACCGATGAATACACACTGCATAGCATACCTGTGACAGGTCAGAGGACATCATCACCCATACTGTGTTCCACCTACACTCAGTATACTACATGTACCTTCGTATGTCACAGGAGTGTTCTACCAGTGGCCTGTTCACAGAAGCAACACTACAAAAGGTGTCTGAGTGACATGTGCATATCACACCAGTGGCAGCTACAGTAAAACAGGGTTAATGTTTTGTACTCCCCTGTCATTGTATCCCATACCACACAGACAAATAGGAGGCATCTGCATATGTGAGAATGTGAATGGCCATGACCTAGGAGCAATAGCTGACTCAGTGTTGTGGTGAACATACAGCATCTGCTTTGTGGAGAGGTTTGTGACATATGTGCACAATCTGACAGCTGCTTATTGCATTGTCACCGCTATGTTAATAACCCTGTACCCATTAACTACCACCTAGGCAGCGGTCAACATTATGGACACTGTGTGTAAGGGATAGTGCTGTGCAGTTTACCTCTCTGAGCTAGTGACATCACAAGGCCTATTAGGTAGTCATAAGAGGCAACCCAAGTTATGACAGGGTGCCATCCATGAGCATGGAGATCATTGGACAGCCATACTCAGCACTCACATGACCAATATTGGATCACATATCACCTTTAAGGGGTATTGGCCATGCTTGGATGGGCGACACCAGCCTTTACAATCCTCATCTCCACTATGCAGCATGCTGCCTACCCTGCATAAAGACATGTGCAACACTGTGATGTTGGACATGCTACACGTACATATCCTGATCTGAAAGACATACGTCATGGACAGCCACCTTCTTAGTACAAGGGTCGCCACATGCTGGACAGATCCCTATGCCATACATGTGACATACTCCTGCCATACCATGCAACCCTGTCCAGCAAAGCTGCACATGTCATCTCTGTCATACATGGTGCGATGACCGCATGGTAGATGTATCAGTGACTGTCTGGATCAGTAATGCGGCACTGATTCACCTGTCAGCGAGAACATGGCTGTCGGATACAGCTAGAAAACCTGACATCCTATGCCCATACATGGCCCATGGCATACACACTACTGCATGATCTTGGCTGTACATGCTATAGTTGATAACCATCCCTGCGAATACCATCCGGCTAGCCATTGTCCCATGTGTATCACATGTGCAACACAGGCGATGCGCGACAGTATGTTGAACTGCTGTACAGTGCCGTGTAGATGTATATGGCAAAACACATGCATGTAAAGGTTTCCATGAGCATGTCTGCATTGTCACTGCCCGTGTCCGTGAAGGCAGTGCATGTGATGATATGTGACATATACACAGCATCAAGGTCAACAGCATTAATGTGCACACATCCAGGCATGTGCTGATAGGTAAGAACACCAGTACAGGCAAACAGACATGCCCACATCAAGACAGCATTCACATGGGGTATGAGCAATGTAATGAGGTGACACACGTATATGGTGATAATATCCAATCCCCATCAGGTGATACATGTGTGTGAAACAAACATGTCAGTCGTGTGAGTGTCATGACGATTTGCAAAGACAACTGTTCATAAGTACTAAATGTAATACACATGAATGTGCATCTGTATCTCTGTGCATCTCTGAGATGCTGTGACCTGTCTCCATCATTATGTCTTACAGATAATGCCTCGATCACGACTGCCGGCATATAGCCACTTGGAGGATGATGCCCTCATGCCATACCTCCATGATAACTATGAGGTACTGTTCAGCCATGTGCCACAGCATGCCCAGCAGCATGATGACCTGTGGCAGGAACTTCGCAGGAGGGTTAAAGATGTGGGTGGCCATAACTGCACCTACCAGCAGGTGCTCAGACACTGCACAGACCTGATCCGACATGTGAAATAGTGTGTCAATGCAATCGCCAGAGAACAAGATAGAACAGGTGGTGGGCCACCAACCCAGCCCCCACTCACACCTACCGAGGAGCTACTGGCCAGCCTGGGGACCCCATCAGAACAGCATCCACAAACTCTAGCTGCCATCATGGAGGTGGGTGTCTCCCAACCACCGAGCCTGGAGTTGCATGGTAAGTCACTACTGCACATATAAATATTATATCCCATTTAGTCGCATGCGTCACTGTACACTATGTAATGTAACATCATATGCAAGGTATGTTTACACACATGCCGCATACTATAGTATGCTACCCTGTGTATGCACACATGTGCATACTCCATAATATATGCTATTGTACTGGCGAATGTGTTAACATGCAAAGTGCCCCCTGTAGCTGTCATACAGTCATGGAGAATGATCAAACTGCTGTGTCACCCCTATACAGGTACCTCTGGCATGCCACATAGACAGCAGTTCATTGCAGGTTTGACAGTTATCAGTATCAGGCATGTGAATGCACAGATCTATTCGCCATGTGGCCAGTTAACACATGAACACATAATGTAAGGTCCAGTCATGATATACAGGTCGCAGCTTTCATCAATCACACTGACTACCCATGTGTAATATATACAAACCAAATGAAACACCAACATGAAACCACAGTAACTGTCATTGCTAGATGTGTGGACAGCTGTCCATACAACGTTGGAGGCATTGTTCAATGTAGGAATATGTACTATACATCAGAACAACACATGTGGGGTATGCAAACAGTACTACACAGTGAGGTGCGATATGGGCAGCCCATATGATTCACCATTGTGGAATGTGCCCCTGCAATGAGTGCAGACATTGTGATGTGTCATCTGACATGTCCCAGACATGTAGTGGTCCGGCTGCAACATTGTCACACTATCCCATAAAACATACCCCACATACCAAACATACAACCCTTTGTCTGTATAACCCTGTGGACACTGGAGTACCTGACATCTATGGGTGTATGTCATATGGGACAACACAGACATGTGACATAAAAGGCCATCACACACATCTGGCCAACACATGTTCACACGTGGCCATGGAGGATGGCCAGAGACATGTATTAACACACAGTAGATGTGATGTGTATGTGTGTACACCCTGTTGCACATTGTCTACACATGGTCCAACTATAGCCTTTGTTGAATGGTTATATAGTAGATGTGGAACACTGGACATCCTAACAGCCTGTGCACAGCTTGTGGAGGTGTCACTTAATTCGACCACATATATGATGTGTTGCACATCATGACTGTGTCACAGCATGAAGGTATTCACCTGTACAGCTTCCACATACATACACAGACACCACATCAGGCCAGAGATACCGTACATTTCCCTTGCTGCTGTTGGACATCACTGTCAGCCATGCACCTCATGTGTGTGGTACATAAATGTCATGTGGAACATGGTGTATTGTCCAGTCTGCCATGTGTGGACATGGGGACATGGTTGACAGGCAGCTAAGAAATGTTAGCAGTTGTGCAGGGGTGTCATCGGTATATCCTCCAGTGACCTGTCACACATGGCACAGCATGGTTTAGTGTGTATACACCTCAGCGACATGGGTCACAATCCACAGTATGCATGTATGTATTGTGTATGCATGCAGTCATGGCTATGCACTGTATGTGTATTCCACACTGTATATCAATAGAGACACCTCATGATTGCATGCAATGGCACTGTGTCTGTACTTCACACTGTATAGCAATATAGACACCTCATACCACCCTCAATGGTCATACACATCTGCTAAAATGTCATTGTAATCTGTAGAGCATACAGACAACACTGCAATGTGACACCATTACACCGCTGTACATGTGTCAGGACACCATTGTGTCAAACATGTATGCATGTCACTGCACACATCAGCAGATTACATGTCATACTACATGTTAATGTCAAGGACATATGCCTCACATCAGCCATGTGTACTGTTAACCTGTGCTGGTCCACATGGTGTATCACAGGGATGCATGCTTACTACCATGATTGTGTGAAATTCATGGTTTCTGCTATGACACATGCTTGCTGTTGTGTGCAACCCAGGGATGTAATCTAACTAACACTGTTAATGTCTGCGCTGCATGCCGTCTGCTGTATCACATGCATGCTGCATGCCTTCTGTCATATCACATGCATGGTTGTCTGTGTGTGTGCATAGTTTTCTGTGTGTGTGCAGGGTTGTTTGTGTGTGTGTCTGTGTGTGTGTCTATGTGTGTGTCTGTGTGTGTCTGTCTCTATTTTAATGTAGAGTCTTTGTTTGCCTTCACAGGTGATGTAGGTGCATTGCCCTCCTGCGGTCCATCTGATGTTAGTGTCCCCACAGACTCTAGCAGTAATGAACATATGCTTGAGGTACAGGCAGGGTTGTCAGGGGCTGAATCTGTGCCTTTGGTTGCCATCCCACCTATACCCCCCTCTTCCCCGCACACAGTTCTCATGCCAACACATACCCCATCACCAGTGACCATAGAAGAAGAACAGTTACCATGTGTTAGCTTGGAACAGGAATGTGTGGTGGCTACGGAAGATGCGTCATCACACCATGGTGTTAGTGAAATGACCGCAGATGTGCCACACAGGCATATGGCCAGTGCTGCTCGTAGGAGGACCCCTATCTGACATGCACCTGCATGACAGAGTGCAGCAGCTGGTGTCACCAGACACATGTTTCAGACTGTAATAGCGGCACAGGCACATGCTGAATGGCAGAACAGAGAAGGGCAGAGGCTTCAGAGGGCTACTATCCATTCTTTAAATGAAAACATCCAGGCATTGGCAAATGCTCAACAGCAGATTGCTGATGTTTTGGACAGGCAATTGGGTGACATGGTTAGAATCCTTGACCGGGGCATGGCAATCCGTGAACGTGAGCTGTCTGTGCTGGAACATCTGGTAGGAGTGAGGCATAGGCCACGTGGACGTATGCCAGCTACACCAGCTGGTGCAGTTCTACGCAAACGAGTTACCTCACATGCCCGCTCCCATAGTGCCGGTAGCAGCAGCAGTGCAGCTGGTGCTGCGCTGTCCACACCAGGACACAGCAGGCCACATGGGCGTGGCTCTGGATAGTCCCAGTGGGGACACAGTTCCAGTGGACATGTGTCATCGGACAGTACCCATTCTGTACCTCTGTCTGGTAGTGCCCGTGCAACCCTGGCAGGCACAGGTCATGTGGCCATGGCCGGACACAGTGAGCTGTACATCCTGGTCTGTACAATCTGGAGCTGTCAATGATACCCCTGTGTAGGCTGGATACATGGCAGAACTGTGTTCACACATACACGCACACACCAGTAACATCTGTAGGGCACCAACACCCACATGCATAATAACCACACATGTCCATGTAGATCACAGGCCCTAACCACACACATGATGTCATCCACTGGTGCAGCCTAGTCCCCTGGCAAATATTGTCACCCTGTGCATATGATGATGCCTGTGCCACATCCCTGTCATCCACACCATCGGTGCAGGGACATGTTCATATGGTCTGATGCACAGGGTGAATAGAATAATGAGATAGGTGTATATTACAATTGTTGTGTACTGTTGGCATGCAGCAGACATACCATGTAGTACAGGATTAGACTGCATTGTTTTATGTTCACAGTATGTGTCTTGGTAACAACAGTCACAGCATGTTGGTAATGATGCCCTGCATCCCTCCTTAAGGTCTAATTGCATGTGCCATTACGTAACAGTGTTTGCGGTTAGAATGCATTGTTTCATGTTCACAGTATGTGTCTTGGTAACAACAGTAACAGCATGTTGGTAATGATGCACTGCTTCCCTCCTTAAGGTCTAATTACATGTGTCATTAAGTACCAGTATTTGCAGTTTCACATGTGTAAATGTGGAGTATTCACAGGCATGGATGGCAATACCAGCATGCTATACGTAGCCTCAACCTCACTGTTAGAAAGGCTGACATTCCATAGATCTCTACACACCTACTGATCCAGGAGCATGTAAGTTGTGTACTAGGATACAGTGGCTAGAGATGGGACATCCATACCAGGTGACATCACAGGTACAGCTACATGGTGCGGGGGGTTTACACAGCGGTTTAGCTGATGTCAAGGGTAGGGGCCAGTTGATAGCATGAGGACTCACTGTGTAGCAGTAAAACACTGTCACATTACAGGATGTGAACACACACAGACATACACAGACACACACAGTAACATTCCCACACTCACAGGGTCAACGACACTGTAACACACACTTGACAGTGTTGAGGTGAGGACCCCTGCCTATGTGGTAAACACTATTACAGTACTGTGCACCCACATGACGCGACACAGAGAATGAACATGTACAGGTAGTCAGTAATGCGTAAGACTGACGACATCAACAGGGTAGTAGATTGCATCACCTTGAGGGGTTAGGGGCCCTATCTGTTCTCAATGGTAGCATACATCCTCACTCCATGCACCAGACAGCCATACATACATACACATACACACACCGGAGTCCACACATGTCATGCACATACAGATAGCTAACGTGTGTGATACACACACCACTCCTGCCTATGTCTTGCTGTCTACACTGCAGTATGTACAGATCTCTACAACAGTGTACAGGGGTGTGTAATAATTGGGATGTATTCCCCACCATACGTGGCATTTATGGTCAAACAAGCAAACACACATGGCAGTACTGTGAATCAAACACCTGCTATCTTCTGATATGTCTGGCAGACATGCAGCAGTATTTCATACATTACAATGTGTACCGATGCTACCTTCAGCAAGTGTGCTGCTATATGCACACAGGAGGACTTAAGTGTTACAGGTGTCAACTGCTTTACAGTCAGTGACACCCTGACTGCTGTGTAGGTTGTATATATTCACCTTCAATTACCGGAAACATAGCTTACTGTCTGCACATGTTATGGTAGGATGGCTTGTGACACACATGTGAGCTGTCTTCAGCAAACATCCATCTGCAAAGGTGGCCCACCACTTTATGTACACACATCCATCCATACCTGATGTACATCTTATCGTATTGTCAGTATTTCACCATGTACAGGTGTCAATGATGGGACTGCATTGCAACTGCACATTGTAGTAGGACACAGATGAACTGCAAACATCAGCTACTGCTCATGCATGGTAGCTGAATGCACACCACTACATGTACATGTGTATAGGTCCTACATTCCTGTCATGTAGCCATGTTTGTATGCATTGCAATTGGTGAACATGTGTGACATACATGACACATGGACTGTTGTATGATATGATAGTTGTCATAGGTAACTAGTACAGAGGGAATGTTAACTAAGTCAAACATTGCTACCTTATGTACTGTTAGCATTGAACAGCCATGGACCTACCTTCCATGTGCATGCGTGTAATTGCTGTAGCCACGTGTCTGCACAAAGGACAGCATTAGCTATGCTATGTACATATGTGTTTTGTGTGTGTGTGTGGGGCATGTACATATCCATGGCAGTTACATGTATGTCACATCCAAACATGGGTGCGTTGCCTGGTGTACAGTAACAGTTATCTGTTACAGCTGTATAAGACCCAGGGCCCTTGTTATGTGTACAGCCAACCTGGTTATGAATAGTGGTATTGGTGCATTGCATAACACATGATGGAACCCTGTCAGTACATGGATAGTCTGCACAGTTGCTGTAGAACTATGTACAGTCCACTGGTCATGAGTAACATGGTGTTGTACTAATGTATGGATATGTGTTGCTGGTCCAAGGACACGGTGATATGTGAGGGCTACATACTACAGTGCGGCATTTACCACTGTGATCTGCACCTGACACATCCGTGATGGCTTTTGAGAGTGTACTGGTCAGTACATGTGAGTGGCCTTCATATACGTGGGGGCACTAACACCTGGAGTGGTCCATAACAGTCTTATGGCCGACATGTCTGTATCTGAGGTATACAGTGGTAGTGCTATTGTGCACAACTGAGCCTTATGCCAGGTGTTCCTCATTGCACAGATGTCAGTATTCCCCATTGTTGGATCTAGATTGGCAGCTATGATTATGAATGCTACACATTAAGCACTATTTAGCATACACATACAATGCAGTTGTCCTGTAGGTGTCAGGGTGTTTACCTGGTCTCAGGTTCTTCATCTATGTATGGTACTACATGTGCAAAGTACCCACTCCTGCCAGGACAACACCACGGGTGGTATTAGTGTGTCAGGTTTAGATTGGTACAGCTAAGGCGATTAGTACAGCTTAACGTGATGGACAGCAGCAGACGTTGTGTAGAAGATTGGTGTCAGACATATGTCGTACAGCGCTCATGCTAACAATGATGACTATCGACACACTGTGCCCTTCCCTATTTAGAATCTGTGTGCATACAAGACAGCCCTTCACTACTAAGTGTGTGAGCATGCTCAGTACACCGTTGTGTAGATGGACACAAAGTGCATTCCAGACTGACGTGTGCTACTAAGTGTGTGAGCATGCCCAGTGACACCTTGTGTCGGTTGTGTGCCTCTGTGTATGGGCATGACCATTGTTATCCTGTATAGCGATAGTGGTCATCCAAGCATCAGATGGCCATACCCCACTTCAGGATGGATTCCTAAATTTAACACACTGGTTCACAGGTATGTACACCATAACTGCCAGCATCCATGTCAATGTCTGCATTCCTAGAAGGTCATATTGAATGTCTTGAAAGGTGTACTGTCTGTGGCGCATCTCATATCTATGTAGTGTTGTAACAGTGCTCCATAGATAGCCAGTTGTCCTGCTCCCACCACTGCCATGTGTTCATCTCCGTCTGCCTTGGGACACTAATATGCTTTTAGACTGATCACACTCCATACAATCCCTATCGGCGTCTTTGTCTTTGCTGATAATGTCACCCACCTAGAAGTATGCCTCTGGGAGTACTGTGATCCAGTAATCTCGATATCGTGTTCTGTAACTGCATAATGCTGTAGTGTGATAAGGTAGTCAGGTCTATGTTCTAATCCCAGCCCTGCTGTGTTTGTGTTTGTATCCAACTGCCTGGGGACAGAGTAATGTTTTTAGACAGCTCACTCCCTATCAGCATCTTTGCCTTTGCTGATGATGTCACCCACCTAGAAGTATGCCTCTGGGAGTGCTGTGATCCCATAATCTCGGTAGTGCATTCTGTTACTGCATAATGCTGTAGTGTGATAGAATAGACAGGTAGGTGCTTGATTCCAAAGCCTGACAGGTGTGTGTGTTTGGCAGTCATACCCTATGTGTTGGTATCTGTGGGTGGCTAGCTTCAGGATGTGTTGAGTGTGTTTTGTTGCTTTTCTATATAGTGTCCGCAGATCACATAATCAGCCAAGACACTGGGTTGTCAACACATACATTCGCCAATAGGTCTGGTGAGTAAATGTCAGCAGCCCTACTCTTACCCTTAATACAGTCTGACCCATGTGATGCAACGAAACACACTTGCCTTGATAGTAACACCACTACATAATGCAGGTGGCACATGTGGTTTCCTTTTCATTCTTGTCTAATGCTTTGGTGTCATGTGGTCCGCTGTTGTGATATAAATGCAATATCTACATATGTGTGTGTATATGTATATGTGTGTATGTATGTATATATATATATATATATATATATATATATATATGTATCTATGTATATATGTATCTATGTATATATATATATATATATATATATATATATATATATATATATATATATATATATATATGTATATATAATATATGTAGATATAGATAGATAGACATAGATATATACATATATGTATGTGGACATTAGCACTATTGAATGTTTGTGCTGGATGATCTGTACATGATCACCTCAGATGTATGTATAACTGTCATGGCATAGTGGTAAAGCACATTGTCTGTGGTGTGAAGGGTCCCGGGTTCTAGTCGTGTAGACACCGGTTATTTTGTTGCTGGGAAGACCAAGGGACATCGAATACGGTAATAGTAAGGCACCTTTAACCAGCTGTGTATGGATCTGAGCGACAGTAAGCAGTGGTTATTAATTTGGAGGGTCGGTATGGGTCATATAACTATGCATTAGAAGACTATACTATGCAGATGAGGTTGACAATAGTGAATCCCGTTTATCCCCAGGGTGTGATGAAGATCCCAGGAGTGTATGTGTGTAGATAGCCGGGTGCAGGGCTCGAATATAGATGAAAGCATGGGGGCGGTCAGGCATACTGTACGTACATTGGAGACCTGTGCCTCGGGATTGCTCCTGCCTTAGCACGCCTAAGCTAGGGGTGTGTCTATACCTGCCTGGTGACATTGGGAGGGACAAAAGCAGTAGTGGAGTAGTCAAGGTGAACAGGCTACACAAGCAGGTGATGATCAGCACAATCAGCCGATTACATGGCCAGCCCGCACCAGAACACTAATGTAATGTGAGCAAGCACCATACACACAGGTGCCTTCCACACTTTACACCACCGGTGTATACATGCGGGGACATTACACAACACAGTCCAACCAAATGAGAAGGGCTGCAGTAGGCAACCTAGACCAACATGTGCAGGAGGCTGAGGGTGGTGAGGATGTGTATGCTGCCAAACAACTCTTAGTGAGGTGACATAAGACTTTACAGATGCAGGGTAACTTACTAGGGGCTACATGAGCTGAAATTGTGGAGTACTATGGGGTGGACAGAGACCTCCTACAGCGGCTTGTTGACCTGTGCCAGCCACACCTGACACATCAAACAGGCCGAGGGCAACCCATCACAGTGGATACCACGGTATGTGTTGGCCTAGGTATACTAGCCACAGGTACCTCCCAAAGCACAACTGGGGATATCATAGGGATCTCACAGGTATCTGCATCCAGAGTATTGCACCAGTTCACAGACGCCATGTCAACACATGCTAGTGAGCACGTACATGTCCTCAACACACGTGATTTGTAGAACAGCAATATGTATCTCTTCCTCCACATGGCTGACTACCCTGTGGTACTGGGTGCTATAGCCTGCATGCACATACACATCAAAGCACCACCCAGTGAGCGGGATAAGGCCTACATTAACTGCAGGGGCATACCCTCCAACAGCTATGCCATATGTGATGGCCAGGGCATTAACCTGAATGTGTGTGCTGTCTGCCCTGGAAGCTATGATGATTCTGATATATGGCATCTGACTCAGCTGTACCACACCTTTGCCAATATGGACATCCCCTACAGTCTCCTAGTCGGGGATGCTGGGTAACCACTGGAGTCGTGGCTGATGACACCCATCAGCAATGCACACACACCTGAATAATCATACCATAATGAGACAGATGCACAGGCAAGACATATAATTGAGCATGTGTTTGGGATGCTCAGGTCACTGTTCTGGTGTCTGGACACATCCGGCAGAGCCCTGCAGTATTCACTAGCTACATGCACACAAATTGTTATGGTATTTGCTATGCTACACAATCTGATCCTGCAGTAACAGTTGCAGCAGGAACAGCATGGGGCAGGGCCACATGGCCCACCCCCAATGCCAAGGCCTGTACAGACACAGTGTGAATTGGAGGAGGAACTACCTGAGCTGGGCCCAGTAGGCGAAAGGGCCATGCACAGTATGACCTGCCCTTGACAAAGAGGCAAGACAAGGCATATGCACTGACACAGTAGGTACCCAGGGAATTCACCGTCTCTGACTCGCACAGGAGAAATGAGGACATAAGAGCAGAAGCCAAAGTAGCTCCAATTGCAGAAAAGATCAAAGAGAACAGATTACGATGGTATGGGCACATGTGTAGAAAAGCAGAAGACAATCTGGTGAGGGAGATTTGAGACAGACAGGAAGAAGGTAAGAGGAAGCAAGGGCATCCAGCAAAGAGGTGGATGGATTGTGTGAAAGAAGATCTGCGACAGTCAGGCATGAGTGTTGAAGAAGGCAGGAGAGTGGCACTGAATCGAGAGAGTTGGCGACAGTTAATAAAATACCCCGACCCCATGTAAAAAATGGGAAAAAGGGGGATGATGATGATGATGATGATGATGATGACTCGCACAGACAGTACAATGGATGCCAAACATGACACTACCTGTGCTCAGCCATGTATAGGAAGTGCACTGTGTGCATCTGACATAGGCAGCCCTCCAGCACCGTCCTCAGGTCTGGAACACCCCCCAAGGTAAGTCAATCAACCTAACAATTGGCAGTTGTATTATAATGTGTATTTAGCCGTTGCTATGGTATGGATGTGAGCATACAAGGGAATTTGGTGGCCGACTGTTAGAGCAGCAGACAGTACACGTCCATAGTGGCACTATGACATCTGTAGCACATACCAGGGTCAAAATAGTAGCCAGTAGTACACAGGGTGTCCTAACCCACTGCAGGTTATGGGCTGAACATCATGTGTGTCCATACAGCCCACACAAGTGTCATACAGCTGGACAGGTGTAGACCAATACAGACAAATGCTATACAATGGCCTCTGGATATGCCCAATGAATGACCCCAACCCCCACAGACAGACACAGACTACAGCAGACTAGGCAGTTGGATGTAGGTTGTGAAGGCTAGGACGTCCGACACCACTATGCTGGTAATTAAAGCTAGGATCTGATGTACACTGGTATGCCTCCAACCAGCAATTTAGGTAGGTCCACACACTGAAATGGAGTACCTGGCATACCAGTACAGAAGTGGCAAATGTGTACAACTGTCAGTTGTGCCCCCCTTCCAACATGCACATGTGAGAGTCAAGTGCGCCACCCCTGGTGCTGTATAGGACTGTGGATGCAGTTGGATGTCCCTCCACGCTGTGCAGAAATGTGGCAACTGTCAATGCCACATGACCATTAACTACCCTGCAGACACAGCATGCCACCTGTCGGTGTACAAAGCAGGGGTTGGCACCACAGTACTGACTATCTGGACATGTGACACATGTGATCCAGTTGACCATACTTGGCATGCTCAAACACATGAAGGTATGATGGTAATGTCAGTCGACAACATGCGTAACAGTCATACTGGGCATGCTCATACACTGAAACACAGGATGGCCAGGTCTGCAAACACCAGTGGTCCGGACATATCTGCCAATACATTGCTATACTGTTGGATGACTGTGCTTTATGGTATGTGTGTGGTACTGTCTATTGTCTGTACATATGCCATGGTGTATTGGTAATTCACATGAGCTGTGTGCACAGGGTATTGCTACCAACACTTGCAAAGGATGGTTCTTTGTTTGCGGACAGAACGACGCCTTTGGATACGGAGTGGGTAAGACACATTCCAGCAGGTGGGAGTGGTTGTGCGTGGGTTTGCACGGTGTTAAGCACTGCTGACCTCTGGTTACAGCCCCTTATACTTGTTTAGACTCCACATTTCTTTAACAGTGCACTACTGGCATACTGGTAGTCAAACACGCTTACACCCGCTCGCTCACCGACATTTGTGCTTACATTTGTCACTCACTCTGGGTGTGCGCGATCCCTTGTGATGCGTATTACATCGGACTATACAGTATCGGGTATGTCTAACAATTAGGCGACAGCAGGAGTTCGACTGTACGGACTCGGTGGCCTGTCCAGTGACATAATCATATTATATACGTGTTCCTCATACAATCTGCTCCCATCTGGCTGATATATGGGAAACGATATTCTGTAATGCTGGCTTGTGAATGTTATTTGGTTAACGCAGCTCTCTGCCGGGTCATGCTACCGCATACCTAATGTAGGTTTTCCACCTTTTAGATTGGACAACGGGAGACTGTAGGAGTAACACCTTTCCCACTTTGCATGGGAAAGTCCCTCATTAGGCATATGTGTCATGTGACAATACTCTAGCCATTGCAACTGTCCTGATTAGAGGACATTCTTATATTCTACGTGTCTGTAATAGTTGCATGTAATGGTTCTTGTATACATGACACGTCGATATGTTATGTGAAGTAGCATATGCAACTTGACTGCTGCTAGACTAAGCTTTGATTTGTGCTAATATATATATTTCTGTACTATGCATGGCTGTAGGTATGTTCTGCCCTGGTACATCTGACATTTCTACAGAGCAGGTCCCACTATGGCCATTCGGAATGGTGGCAGTCCTATAAGACCTATATGTAGAGCTATCACATTTGGCAAGGCAACACATACCCACAGCCAGTAGTAAACTGACTACTTCACCGGTTTGCATACGTTAAGGTTATTCATGTAGCATTATAGTTGCTAATACTGTTTCCTATAACATGTAGCTGTTTCTGATACAACAAAATCATTTTATGACACAACTACACACAATATATGACCTCCTTTCCCGAAATCACAGGCCATGTGCCATAACATTTATTTT
The DNA here is from genome assembly GCF_019279795.1 of Protopterus annectens. NCBI lineage: Eukaryota > Metazoa > Chordata > Ceratodontiformes > Protopteridae > Protopterus > Protopterus annectens. The sequence goes on from NC_056744.1 coordinate 291,719,214, forward strand.
GCAGGACACAACTGCCCAGAGTGGTGTGTCCCTCACAAAGGCGAACAGGTTGTAATCCAAATCTATTATGCTATCATCTACCTAAGGTGGTCAGTGAAATATGTGCTTTCTGTCACTAGCAGACCTCACATACCAGTGGGGGAGAATGAACACTGTATCAGGGACACTGCATAACACTCTGAGGGGACACATTTAGATGATCGGTTCTATTAACCAGACACATTGACAGTCACGGGGCATATGTATTCATTCACGTTTGTCGAGGTACATGCTGTTTATGACTCATACATGTTGTCATCAGTCATTACATGTATTCCGCCACCTGTCCACCTCATATCACTAGTTCTGGAAGCGTTTAGTTGGGCTTTGTTACATTCTGATTCATAAATATGGACGTCCATGCTAATTGGGTACACGGCACTGATATAGTCCCTATGTGTTCCCCCAATGGTTTACAGACTATCCAGTAGATGTGCTCTTCAGGTTTGGGAGGTATAGGTGTCTGCTGTGCCCACATAGGAATATTAATGGCTTCCACTGGGTGGGCCTACTACATCTCTGCCAATCAGCACCTGCACACTTAAGCCCATTATTGCATACCCATGATTCACCTACCTGGCACCCCTCTACAGCACTCATGACAAATACTTACTGTGAGCGCAGCTGGGGTATGAGCACACCCCTACACATTGCACACTCTCCCCATCTCGGAACACATGTTGTACATTTTGTCAACCCATGTGTTATTACACTTGCACAACCTACTGTTCCATGTACACCTACATCCTGCTCACATCAATAACCAGGGGTTCACATGTAGAGTGAAGTTTTGATGTCCCGCAAGGGACCCCGTTATCCATGTTTAAAGTATAGACCTTGCAGATCTCTCCCACTGGTACTTTCCTGCCGGTGTTTTGGACAGCAGCAGTGTATTTATCTTTATTGCCTGTCTGTATGTCTGACTGGTCTAGCTGGGCAGTGTGGGAGGTAAACGTTTGTTTATTGGACTTCCCAGTAGTAACATATGCCCTTACTGAACATATGTTACCCGTAATTGCTGTAAAGTAACCTAGTTATGTACATGTGTATATCTACAATGACATATATATTTGTTTTGTGTGTGTGTGTATATATCAATAACTGTTGTATGTGTATATATATATATATATATATATATTTTTATGTGTGTATGTATATATAAATATATATATATATATATATATATATATATATATATATATATATATATATATATATGTGTGTGTGTGTGTGTGTGTGTGTGTGTGTGTGTGTGTGTGTGTGTGTGTGTGTGTGTGTGTATATATATATATATATATATATATATTATATATATATAGAAATTTTTATATCTATATATATATATATAGATGTGTGTGTGTGTGTGTGTGTGTGTGTGTGTGTGTGTATAACCCAGCCACTGGGGATGCACAAGCCAGTGTATTTCTTTGTGCCAGTCCCAAGCCCGGATAAATGGGGAGGGTTGCGTCAGGAAGGGCATCCGGCGTAAAACTTCACCAAAACATTTCATGCAGTCACCAAGAAAGATTTTTATACCAGATCAGTCAAGGCCCAGGTTAACAATGACCGCCACCAGTACTGTTAGCCTACAGAGTGCTGGTGGAAATTGGGCTACTGTTGGCCGAAGGAGGAGAAGAGGCGGAAGACATGGCCGAAAGCAGGAGGAGAGGAGAAAGGCTAGGACTGTGGTAGTGAGGGTCAGAACTTTGAATGTATGCAGTATGACTGGTATAGGGAGAGAGCTAGCTGATATGATGGACAGAAGGAAGGTTGGTATATTGTGTGTGCAAGAGACCAGATGGAAAGGGAGTAAGGCTAGGTGTATCGGAGGTGGGTTCAAATTGTTTTATCATGGTGTGGATGGGAGGAGAAATGGCATAGGAGTTATTCTGAAGGAACAGTATGCTGAGAGTCAGATGGTAGTGGATTTTGCGAAAAGGATGGACATGGCTGTGGTGAATACATATTTTAACAAGACGGAGGAGCATAGGGTGACATACAAGAGTGGAGGAAGATGCACACAGGTGGATTATATCTTATGTAGGAGGGCCAGTTTGAAGGAGATTGGAGACTGTAAAGTGGTGACCGGAGAAAGTGTCATTAGGCAGCATAAGATAGTGGTTTGTAGGATGACGTTGGTTATCAAGAAGAGGAGGAGGAGTGTGAGGGCAGCACCAAGGATCAACTGGTGGAAATTGAAAAAGGGTAATTGTGAGGTGGAGTTCAGGGATGAGTTAAGGCAGGCACTGGGTGGCAGTGAAGAGTTACCAAATAGCTGAGTAACTACAGCAGAGCTAGTAAGGGAGAAGGCTAGAAAGGTACTTGGTATGACATCTGGACAGAGGAAGGACGACAAGGAGACATGGTGGTGGAATGAGGAAGTACAGGAGAGTATACAGAGAAAGAGATTGGCAAAGAAGAAGTGGGATTGTCAGAGAGATGAAGAAAGTAGACAGGAGTATAAGGAGATGAGGTGCATGGCAAAGAGACAGGTGGCGAAGGCTAAGGATAAGGCATATGAAGAGTTGTATGAAAGGTTGGACACTAAGGAGGGAGAAAAGGACCTGTACCGATTGGCTAGACAGAGGGACCAAGCTAGGAAAGATGTGCAGCAGGTAAAGGTGATAAAGGATAATGAGGGAAATATACTCACAAGCGAGGAGAGTGTGTTGAGGAGATGGAAAGAGTACTTTGAGGGGTTGATGAATGAAGAGAATGAGAGGGAGAGAAGGTTGGATGATGTAGGGATAGTAAGTCATGAAGTACAATGGATTAGCAAGGAGGAAGTAAGGATAGCTATGAAGAGAATGAAGAATGGAAAGGTTGTTGGCCCAGATGACATACCTGTGGAAGCATGGAGGTGTTTAGGTGAAATGGCAGTGGAGTTTCTGACCAGATTGTTTAATGAAATCTTGGAAAGTGATAGGATGCCTGAGGAATGGAGAAAGTGGTTTGGTACCGATTTTTAGAATAAGGGTGATGTGCAGAGCTGTAGTAACTACAGAGGGATAAAACTGATCAGTCACAGCATGAAGTTATGGGAAAGAGTAGTGGAAGCAAGGTTAAGAAGGGACGTGATGATTAGTGATCAGCAGTATGGTTTCATGCCAGGAAAGAGCATACAGATGCGATCTTTGCTCTGAGAGTGTTGATGGAGAAGTACAGAGAATGTCGGAAGGAGTTTCATTGTGTTTTGTAGACTTAGAGAAAGCATATGACAGGGTGCCTAGAGAGGAGTTGTGGTATTGTATGAGGAAGTCAGGAGTGGGTGGAGAAGAGTGTCAGGAGTGATTTGTGACAGACGAGTACCTGTAAGAGTGAAAGGGAAGGTCTACAAGAGGGTAGTGAGACCAGCTATGTTATATGGGTTGGAGACAGTGGCATTGACAAAAAGGCAGGAGTTTGAGCTGGATGTGGCAGAATTAAAGATGTTAAGATTTGCACTGGGTGTGACGAGGGTGGACAGGATTAGGAATAAGTATATTAGAGGGTCAGCCCAGGATGGAAGGTTTGGAGATAAAGCCAGAGAGGCACAATTTTGTTGGTTTGGACATGTGCTGAGGAGGGATGCTGAGTATATTAGGAAAAAGATGCTAAGGATGAAGCTACCAGGTAACAGGAAAAGAGGAAGGCCTAAGATAAGGTTTATGGATGTGGTGAGAGAGGACATGCAGGTGGTTGGTGTGACAGAGCAAGATGCAGAGGACAGGAAGAAATGGAAACAGGTGATCTGCTGTGGCGACCCCTAACAGGAACAGCTCTATATATATATATATATATATATATATATATATATATATATATATATATATATATACATACATCTGTGTGTCTGTTAACCAATACATTTCCCGGACATACCCACTTACACATGCATATTGGGTTTTATCTCTGCTTCAACAGCATACTATAGCCTTCGTCATTATGACACCGACACTTCACTCCGGTTAACTTGCAATCAGTATACAGCATGTTATACAGCGGACAGATGTCGCACTTTTTTCATGTCTGGAGTACCGCTGATAAGTGTGATGTAATACAGTGTAATTTCACCTATTTCTCATCTGCACAGCCTATTATTCCTGCTACTGTATTTGTTTCTGTGCACATTCATATTATTTATGTTAATAAATGGAGTGCTTGTGTTACAGAGAATGTACATCAACATATTGATGTCTGAATGTAGTTGTGTCTTTTGGATTTTCTCGGTTTGGGGTCGCCACAGCAGAACTCTGTTCCGCTAATGGTTGGCAGATAGGTTTTATGTGCCGAGATGCCAGCCCTGACACACAACCTCCAACGACGGTACGCCCATTCATGCATGTCTCCACGCAGAAGACGCTCTAGCTGGGAATCGCACCTACGTACTAGCTGACCTACACGGGCCACTCCATTGCAACCGGCACAACCAACCCTGGCACTCCTGTGTCCATATTCGCATAGATATACTTTCTCCAGCCCACCTGTGTTGAGTTTCCACGTGTAACAGCCATTATCCACCTGATATAGCAGCCATGACACACCTTTACACATTGCCCTCTCCAGAGCTTTGGGGCCCTACACACATTTTGAACCACCTCGTGTATTCACAGGGTCTCCCTCCATTTATAATTGCACATACGTGCCTTTCCTGGTGTTATGGATTACAAACAATTTGAGGGTTACAAGTGTAGATGGACACAACATGAACTACATTCTGTCTGTGTATAATGTTGACGTAGCACTTCAACGATATTATGGCCACTGGTATAACCCTGCCTCTGGTGTGAATAGTGGTGCTCTACTCACTCTTGTGCAACTTTATCTGACATACGCTGCAAGCACTTTATAATACCTTAGTTGCTGTAGATTCCCTTCACAACACTTATGTATGCTTTCGTCTTTCGGCGTTCATTCTATATATATATATATATATATATATATATATATATATATATATATATATATATATATATAATTGCATATTTCTTTTATGTCTGTGGATATTTGTCTATACACACACATCTATCTATATATATATATATATATATATATATATATATATATATATATATATATATATATATATATATATATATATATATATATATATATATATATATATATATATATATATATATATAAGTTACATCTGTACAAAACAACATACATTTGCTATCCTGAAAGCTGCTTACACCCGCACAGGAGCACTTGCATCTCCTTATTATGAGTTACATATGTTTACTGCCACTTCTTTGTGCTTACATGTGCCTTATTCCTTATGACAGTACCACTTTGATTGATGGAATCCGGTTAACTGCCTCATGCGAAACACGCATTCACCTTTACATGTTTAAATGTTGGCTTTACAGCACAGAGGCATTCATTACACAAACAAATCATATGTGCTATAGTCGTACTTGAACCGGGAATGCCTTTATGTTAGGCGAATGCTCAAACCACTACACTATTGGTGCTCTGCCTCATTTATATGTATACCCCTGGTTCATAGCTACCCTAACATACACCTCACCACTTCACTTACACAGCAGGCATCCATTTTCCTGCTGGGAAAACCGCAGTACTACACTTGCGACATTCCCTATTCCCTACTGCTCTGGACCAGTGCTGCATGTTAACTCACTCCAAGGATATTCAGAACTCCAACACTTATAGTCCTGGCACATACATGTGTTTGATTGTCAGGGTGTTCATGTGCTGGTCCAGGTTTAGGCTTGTCCGACTGGTGACTGGAACTACCCTGTACCTGTTTGAATGCCAGATGTAGCACATGGACAGAGTTGGTCCCGATTTTAACATTCTACCTGTGTTTACAGACGCAGGGGTTTGGACACCCTTTGACCACATTATTAGGTTGGCACTACATAATATAGGGTGGAGGGTGGTTCCCCTACATGATACCGGGTGGGGGGGGTGGTTTCCACTGGTGTTTCCCTTCACATTTGACTATTTCATTCATGCATATATACGATGAATATTATTCTGGACATCACTTATGAATTCACTACACGTATGCAATAGTCCTGTCAACAAATGTGACACTTGGTTGGTGTACATATGTGTACGGACCTATGTGATACTCGGGGACTAATTTCAACAATGACAGGGACAAGGCAATGACAAATCAGTGACAATCACGGACACTTCTACAATATTAGTACTATTAACTTGGAACGTGTTGACAGATTCAGAGACATATGTATTACTACTTATTTTCTGCAGTTAAATGCATCTATTACTCTTAATTCTTGTCATTAGTCATTCTCATTCAACACCTTTCCTCCAAAGATCACCGGCTTTGTGAGTGATTAAGAGGCTGGCCAGTTATTGTGTGAATGCTCTGACCATTGGTAGGGTTGCCACATTTTCATATGTACAGGATGGGATATATTCTGGAGACACCAGATTGTTTAGGCCAACACATACCCATGGTCAGTGCAGGGTTTAGAACATTCAATATTTTCCTAGCTGAGAGCCTATTCCTTTAGCACTTTAGTTGTTTATTCTGTTTCTTGTACGAATTACGTATTTTATATCCAGACATGACTGCTTTAGGCAACTGTTACATGAAGTATGGTACATAGTTATTTCCTACAATCACAGGACATTTGCCATTGTATCATTCTTGGTCAGGACACACCTACCCAGACAGTGACTGTCCCTCACACAGTGGGTCAGGAGGTACCCTGTTTACATCAGCACCTTAATCACCCTATTTCCAAGTGCCACTATGCGAATGTGTACAATATATTCTCTCGATTATTCATATGGGGAGACGTGCGTCACGGGCAGGTGTTTGATCCTGGGTACTAGGTTCTGCATGACCGTCTAGGGCTGAACAGTCTCATGCACCACTACTGCACATTCAACTTGTGCACAGATGTCTACAGGACTGGACATCGTGTTGTGATACCAAGTCTGATGTTTACACAGGTTACTTATCCCATGAGGGATATCCAAAAATTGAACAAGACCAATACCGTCCATTCTTTTGGATTTACAAAAATGTGTTAGGGTTTTACATGCAAGGGATACATAGTCTGCAGTCCTGACATTGCCTAGGGTGACACTGCCTACTACATATGATTAGTGGTCACTATGTGAGGATATGGCTGCGCCAAGCTAGTAGGCCAAGTTTGGCTGGATTTGGTGGACGTTCAGGTATGGGGGTGAGTTGTGTGCTGTGGAGGGGATGATGGGTATTCAATTATGCATCCAGGTGTGTTGCATTTAGATGGGCCAGTTCCATCCAGACCATTCGGTGGGTATGTGCCGGTGACGTTTCTGTACATGTGTATCGCACATTTTAATATTCATATGTTTGTGTGATTGTGTTCTACAGAATGGCCTGTCAGGTTGTATTGCAGATGTGTATACTTGTTCTTTGTGTTTCTTTCTGATTCACCCGCTGCTCCCTCATACACCTCCAGTTCACCTGCTCTGCATCTAGCACTGTCTTGCCTTTGTGGATTATACCATTACCCACCCCCCCACACACACATATTCCTGACACTCCATCCATCCCTTCTTTGGTTGATAGCCCATGACACAGTCAAGGGAACACATTGCATACACTACATATGTCAGGTACCTGTATGGTTGTGTGAACTACCCTGGCATGTTTCACCTTCCACATGCTGTACATCATGCACATAGGTACACGCACATACTTAACTTTCATGACATGGTTGGTACACCCGAGTAATACCCATTCAACTGTGACACATCCTGACAAGAACGGCTTGGATCGCATATGGGTGGATTTTGGCTGACTGCTCTGACCATTGGTAGGGTTGCCACCTTTTCATATGTCCAGGATGGGATATATTCTTGACACAAATCAGATTTTACAGCACAACACATACCCATGGTCAGTACTATGGATAATACTTTTGTTTTCTGCCTACATGTTAGCTTATTGTTGTGGCAGTTTATATGCTCCTTCTGTTTCGTTTTCTTGCTTATTCTATTTCTTGTCACATGTGGTATGTTACATACGGACATACCTATTGTATGTGACTATTACATGCAATGTGGAATATATTTCTGTCATACGGTCACTGTATATTTACATTTATAATGGTTTTGGTATGGACACAACTGCCCAGCTGTGTACTATCCCTCTCAATGTGGGACAGATGGTAACCCTGACCATTGGGCTAGACGTAGCTATTGGCGGCGTGCTAACATGATGCGTTTCACTTCCACTTGGTATAACTATCTACACTGCGTTAGAATACGGGCACGGTTTTTAATGTCATTTGTTCGAGGGATGGATACTCGATATTCCCTAGTGTGCATTTGTGTTTGCTTCTTAATTTTGTGTTCGCAAGAACTGTCTTGCATGCTTTGCATACGTTTCAGTATCCATGGACACTGACAGGTGTGATTACTATTGCAGGCAAATTGTTATATTCAAGCATTTTAGGTTGCACATCAACAGCCGACATTTCCACGCCACCGTGCGGCACTTCGACATGCCCTATGCACTCGCACTCATTTCCTATGCACGTGGCTGTGGCAGCAGCGCACCTTCATTAATATGCATTTGGTGCTACTGTGCCATCTACACACCGCACGGTCGGCACAAGCCTAATGCCGGCCTTGCACCGAGCTTCATGAATCCCGGGCATGGTTTATTTATGAGAGCAGCCTGGTTAGACTGCCTGTGATTATTTTTTTCCATGTTATTCACAATGTCATCTTTGCATTCTTAAAGCTATTCACTTTTGAGTTTCATGCCCCTTATGAAAAATTGACTTTAGTAACCTCTGTCATCATATTGGGAAAGCCCTTTCCTTTGACTGATTAAATTTCAGTTACCTTTCTGGTTCATATCTTCTCACCCAGTAAATATAGACTGCAGTACCTACAGGATTAACACCCTTTTGCAGCTTATATCAAAATCTCTGACCTGTTTCTCTGTACTATTTAAAAAAAGTGTAGAAAAGGCTAGGTAAAATGCCATAAGCATACACATGCACACACAAAAAAGAAGCCAAAAATGGGTCATGGAAGGAATAGCATAGACTTGTCAAGAAGAATGGGGGAAAGATTTATGTGGTACTAAAGGATGATCATAGCACATGTAGCTAGGGAGGTAGGGTACTAGACTTTTGCATAGACACAGCCAACTGTAGTGGGTTCATATCTAATGTCCGCTAGATTCTTGTTTGCAGGATAATTCTGTATGGCAATATATAATTAGGTTCATAGTTAAGTACTAGGCTAATTGCCCTTTAGGGCCATATAAACCCTAGCCAATTTCCCTTTCATGGAGATCAAACCCTGTACCTTGTATCTCTGATGTAAACACTTTAACCATTATGCCAACCTCTTCCCCCTCTAAAATACTTCGACATTACCTCTACATGATTATGGTACTAGTGTGTTTAAATCTTTACATTACATATTAAGATAAGCAAGGGAGAGTAGGTATAATGGTTAAGGTTTTTAGCCCACAAATACAAACTACAGGGTTTGATTCTGACATCTGTTTTTGGCTAGTCTTTTAATAGTCTCCAAACCAACAGCCTAGTATTTACCTATGAACATATGTATTTCTAAAGTCAATGCACTTACATCTTGTGCCACAGAGACAGTTTGTCTCCAGGAGTCTTGCGGTGGAAGAAGATGTGAAGTCTGCATGGGAATGCAGAGAGTCCTAGCAGAAAATGGGAACTAGACATGTTAGGCACAAAAGGATACTAAGTAACTGGAAAGAAGGAAGCAAAAGGAAGCCAGAAGACAGCATGGGGGTGAGGAGTTTAGGTGAGAGAAAGCAGAGAGCAAGAAGATATGGGCAAAGGTCGTCAGAAGAGTATGGGGGTGGCACAGTGAAATCAGAAAAGAGAGAATGGGAGTTGTAGATGTAAAAGGGCCAACAAGGTAAAGAAAGACAGTGTGGAATGAAGTAAGACATAATGAGGAGATAGCAGAAGAGGTGGCAAATCTTTAGCCAGCTTCCCAAGATAAGTCAGAGGGAGGTAGGCATAAAGTGACACTTAGCCACACAGAAGAGGCAGTGAGCAAAACAGACAGAGGAGCAAAGATGCGTTGTAGGAAGGGAACATAAAGAATGAAGAAAAGCTTATGTGTACCACAGGAGGAAGGTAATAAGAACAAATGTAAGGAACACTGAGCATTGTGGAAGTGAAGATTGTCATATTACAGGTGGGAGGGGTAGTGGCATGAGGCAGGAAGTAAAGGAGAGGAGAGAGAGGATCTTGGTGATTGGAGACTCAATCTGGACTCTGTTAAGTAAGAAAGAAGAAATGAGTCCTTAGCAAAATGGGTCTTGAGGCTTACACTGAGAAAAATGTAAGAGGAGGTGAGCAAAGTTATCAGCAAGACAGAGAGTGAAGAAATGTTCTGCTGCAAGTAAACACAAAAGACTAGTCAGAGGAGACAACTGAGGTGTCAGCATGCAGGAGCAGGAAGGTGGTAGATAGATGTCAGGAGAGTAGGTTGGAGGTAGAATTCACCCAAGTGTTTGCTGTACAGAAGACTAGGGTGTATAACTGGGTTTGACAATGGACAACAATGGAACGCTAAGGACTAGCAAGAGATTAGCTGGATAACTAGAAGACAAATACTACCTGTATGCAAAGGCCAGCATTCTTAGCTAGAAGGGACAACTGTGCTTAGTGTTGAGCTGGAAAGTTACATCTCAATGATCATACCTTCCAACTAAGATGAAAGGAAGCAGGAGGAAAAAGACAAAATGAGAAGAGAGGTTAATTATTTAATCATTGTGAATAAGGCAAAATGAAACAGAGATCATATAAAACAAACAGACAAACATGGCTCAGACAGTAGCAGAGTTGTGTCACTCTTCTGTGTAAACAGTCTGGGTAGAAATATGGGGAAGCTGCCAGCAGTTATGCAGAAGGGGGTAGTACATTGCTGGTATTACAGAATCATTGATCTGTGACAAGACCGGATGGGATATGAAAGCACCCTGTTTCAGGCTGCTCTGGAGTAAAGGAATGGGAGAGACAAGGGAACAGTAACAAACTGCATCAAGTATGATGAACACCAAAGCAGGAAGGAGACAAGGATACAGCCATAACTAGAAGCTAGGTTAAATACCTTGGTGGTTAAGGTAGATGAAGAGGGGTAAAGATTATGGACTGATACAGTGTTTGCAGCAAGAAAAGTAGATGCAAGGCTGGAGTGAGAATAAAGGAATGGGGTGAAAAGAAGTGTGGAATAATACTTATGAGGAATCTGAATGTGGAAGGAACAGACTGGGAGATGTTGAACTTCAAGGCCGACAGGTTGCAGGAACTGACTGAAATCATGGACTGCGGGCTACAATCCATTGATGAAGGACTGTACTGGAAAGGGTAGAATTCTGAATGTGGTCCTAACCAATGCAAAGGGTGTCATATACATTTAGCACGATTAGCCAACAGTGATCATGTCACTGTATGGTTTAGCATATGGGGAAAGGTAAAAATAACAAAGACAAAGACAATGATGTGAGAATTTAGAAGAAGTCATTATGTTGTGAAGGTGTTAGAGATCAAATATGAAACAGACGACTGGAAGCAAATCAGTGAAGAATGTAAGCCATATCTATGGGTCAAGGATAGAGTATTCAGTGGTCTGGACAACAGTGTAAAGAAAATAAAAAAGGTATAAAGAGAAGTGGGATAATACTATCAGTGGCTACTGTATATAGAAATTTGTGGCCATCAATCTGGGCAAAGGAAAGGGCCTGCAAGAGGTGGGAAGGTGGGCAAAGAGGTAGAAAAGGCAAAGTACTACGCTAGCAAAAAGGACAAAAAGATTGTAAGGACAGCAAAGGCTAATCTGAAAGTGAAAGTTAGAAACAAAAAGATCAAAATGGAATCAGTGGCTTTTTTAGATATAGAACAGGAAAGAAGGAAGGAACTCAACTGAGCAGGCTGAGCAAAGATGGAAAGTAGATAATAAAAGACAGTGTTAAAACAGAGATATTGAACTGAATAGGTGCTTCTCTACATTCTTCACAAAGGAAAGTAAGAGAAGGATGCTATACTCGAAAGGATGAACACAAGGTAGAATAGGGAGAAAGTGGATAGACACCAGGATACATGAGCTGTTCAGGAAAAAAAATGGCTGTTCTAAGGAAAATCAAGCACAAATACCAGATGAACTACTGCCAGGAATCCTCTGAATTCTTTCTAGTATGTTGGCAGACCCCTTAACCCTGTCAGAGGTTTAACAGATCTCTGACTAGTGCAAACTGAAGGACAACAAAAATGATATCATTGTACAAGGGTAGACCAATAAAACTCTATTGAACTACAAGCCTGTTAGCTTAATCACAGTGGCAGAGAAAGAGATGTAGAAAATTCTTAGTGAAAGGGTGATAGTATTTTTTCACAGCAACAACCTTTGCACAGCAGCCTGCATTGACTCAAGGTAAGAAGGAGCTGTCAGTCATGAAACCTGATCTCATTTTATAACTAAATCATGAAGTTTACAATAGTGTATCCTCAGACACGGTCCACCTGTACTTTGATTCTGCCCCATTAAGAGGCTGATACGAATCTGAAGGTTTGGAAGTAGGACCAAGGCTGAGGGAATGAATAGGAACATTGCTGAATGGCAGAATACAGAGGGTTCTTGTGAGAGGAATAGTGTAAGAAATTAGGGAACTGTAAGGGACTGCAATGGGTCTGGTACTTTTCTGCAGATATATCAGAAGGAAGAGAAAGCAGGATAGACTATTTACTGATAATACAAAGATGGGCATTACTGTGGAAAATTGGAGATGTGTCTAACAAAGAATTTGGAAAGGATGTATAATCAGGAAGTTGAAAGTTGAAGTTTAATGTAAGCAAATGGAAAGTCTTGCACTATTGTTTGAAGTATCATCTGTGGCTGGGAGTGAAACTGATGGCAGGAAAATTATATGGGGATATCTAGAGTATCTTTTTACATCTGGTCCATTCCTGCCTTTCACTTTCTCAACTGGATTAGACCACCAGGAGCAAAGTGAGAGTAAATCAGCAACACCAAACTAAATGATTGATTATATCCACAGAATCACTGGTGGTGGGAGCCCAAAAGGTCTGCTTCCATTCTGTGTGGCCTCACTCTGACCATATGTTTAATTACTGCAGGTAGTTCTGGAAGCCATACAAGGAAAAGGACATCAGGCTGCTGACTGGAATTTGAAGTAAGGCTACCAGAAAGATCTGTGGGACTGAGGGGAATAAAAGAATGACCAAAGGCTACTACAGCTAATCTCTTCTCAATGGAAACAAGAAAAACAGGGGATGGAACATGTTATTGGTGCGCAAGATCATATCAAGGAGATATGAGTTTGTCATTCTGAATAGAAAGTAGAGAGAAGAACAAATGGGTTACAGACAGCAGATTATAAGGACTAACTGCTTCCTGATCTCTGAATGTATTTCTCACAGTGAGGGATGTGAACCTATGGAAGAGATCGTATAAACAATGGAGGCAGCTAGAATGGAGGCATTCAAGATGGCAAGTAACAAGTGGAAAAAGGATAAAGTGAAAGGTAGGAATGGGCCAGATGTAAAAGGGCATAGTAGACAGGTTTCATGTCTCATTCTGCAATCAAGCTAATCTAAAGTAATACCATTTAAAGCTAATTTTGCTTATTTTTGCTTAATTTTACCTGCTTTCCAATCACACTGTAAGTTAATGCTTATACAGCATAAGCATTTATTTAGATTGATATTCATTCTCAGATCAAAACCCTGACAGCTCATATATGTTATCTGTGGTCAAACAGGCTTGACTAAATTTGTCCCAGTGGCTTTAGAGTACATCCAGAATGAGAAAATTACATGAATTCATAATCACTCAGCTGGCAGATTAAACAAATCATTTTTAAGTGTAGACTATAGCTATATTACATTCTGCACAACTGTCTTATCTAAACTCAGATACTTTGCCATTTATCCTTCATTCCTCTAGTGAAATTTACTTTCAGGACTTGTACAGCTTTAGTGCCATGCAGTCTGTTATTGGGGTCATTTGAAAATGCAATAGCTATGTATTTACCTTCCACATTTTTTACAGACAGCACTTCGTGTTCAAAAGTGCTTTTGGCTTTGACTGCTTATTCAGTTCAACAAAGTGATTTTGCTGTTGCATCATTTTAAATATTAAATCCATTCTAGCACAATTGTTAGCTCCTCTAATTAATCAGCAGATTGTTTTCTTATAGATTCATAGGTTCATAGGTAGGTACTAGGCTATCTGCCCAACTTATATCCTGTTTTTTCAAGCCTGTAATGATATAATTTAAACATTGTTACTGCCATGCATTAGTTATCAGGTGTCATCCTGTTTGCCATGATATGAGAATGAGTAGTATCTTATTTAATTTTTAGTTTTCTAATTTTATAGTTTCTATTTTTTCACATTATTTTCACACACAGTCTAAGCCTTGCATTACTCCTCTTTTTCAGTCAAAATGTTCAGTGGCACATTTGACAGCTTGCTCATACAACATTAAGATTTGTCTTTTTTCTAATGTTAAATCATCTTAAATCATCTTTTGGTAGTCATTCATTCAGATGATCATTTTTCATGTCACAGATTTATACTATGTCTTATTATAGCTACCGCAAATCACCAATTCAAAGTTTTGTGCTTTGTAGTTTACTTCGGTGACAGTATCAATAGACTCTCTCACCCCATGATTTCTCATGAAACATAAATGTTTCACAGAAGGTAAATACCTTAACTTGCAGTATGCTTTGAATTTACTTTTTAATACTGCAAGCTTATATTGGTTGGAGATAGTAAAGGCAGGAGACCACATGTATTCATGGCAGCCATTTTGAAATGGGTGTGCCATTCTCTCAGCACTAGTTGCTACATTTTTTTGTCTTGTCTGAAGTACGAATAAGTATATTATTTGTAACAGGTTGACTCATTCTGTACTGAATGCACTGGAAGATCTTCTAAGATAGAGCTGCTAAGTTTTGCATAGGCAGAAAAACATCAACATCCTAGGTTGCAAAGAAACTTAAGATCTTCAAAAGTCTGACTTTATGTTTCACCTCCTTGACTCTTTTCAAAAGAATACTCTTCAAAATGCAACCATCAAGAGAATTATACTGGCACTTCTGGTTATTCCAGTTATTTGGCTCCCAAACAAGTGTTGCTAATTCAAGAAAAAATGTATTTTTGGATGCCGTTTCCACATCTACATGTACTGTTCTAAATAATGATGCTTTTCTGGAACCTGTCAAGATGTTTGCTGTTGAAGGTACTCTACACAGGTTACTACATGTAAGTGGACACTTTATTGTGCAGGTTGGACAGTGTAAATTAATTTGCATTGGTATATGAGAGACAAGAGATATGCCCATTTTTAGTAACAGTTTTCAGCAAAATGGTGATTTTGTTTTTATGGTACTTTCAGTTAGGCAGTTCAGAAATTGCAATGAATAATATATGAGTTGTTTGCCTTAAAATAAGTTGTTGCTCAAGAGAAGTCACAATTATAGGTTCTGCAGGGTAAGCACCAGACTTCTGCAGACACTATTAATGACGTGTAGAATAAAATAATATTTTTTACAAACTGAAATCATTTCTCAGCAATTTGCTTAAAAATAAGACTGTTAAGATAGACACTTGTTCCAGGTGCCTTCATATGGGGATTGTTATCATCCATAAATAGTGGGGCAATTCAAAACCACCTGCTTTTCTGATATGAAGATATTTTATATTTATGCAAAAACTCTACTCCCAACTTTGGTCAAAATATCAAAATTGATTTTGCTCATTATCTGGGTCCTCCTTCTTCTGAAATATATCCAGTAGTCATTGTTCATTTTGTCTCCCTGTCTGACAGGAAGGAAGTATATTAAACACTTCTTCAAAACCATCAATTTATACTTAATCAAGCTTAAACTGTCTTTTTCCAAAACCTTCTATCCTCTGTAGCTGAAAATAAGAAATATTTTCCTTTTGCTCAGAAGGTTTTGTGGCAAAAAGATGAATCATCTAAAATTCTCTTTCCAGGCAACATGAAAATCATTTTACAAGGATTCAGCACCCTAAAATCAGTTATAAAGATGCGGAGCAAGAACTAATTTGATAAATCACATTTCATGAAATTAAAGTGGATGCCAGAGCATGTAGAAGATTTTTAAATGTGCATAGATTTTCATCATATTGGGCACTGTGATTTCTTTATGCCTATATGTTTTCTTTTTCTTTTGTTTCATTAATTTAATACAGTTCGTCATTGTCAGTGTTAGGGGTAGTGTGGTAAAGGATATCTTGTAACAGGATCAACCTTGGTGCAAGGAACCTTTTTTTTCATGGTTGATTCATTTATCAGTAACAATTTGAGCTACAATGGCCAAAGGAGGAATATGTGTAAATATTGGCACTATCTGCTTATAATTGATAAAACCCATGAGCAATTTTTTATAAGCTTGGTTAACATTAAATCCTTTATTTGGAACAATAACTTATAATATAAACATTAGCATATTAAATATGTTTCAATCTTCTGAAGAAAGAGTTTTTCTATTAAAAATCATATTCATAGGTTTGCTATATATCACAGCATCAACATGTGCCCTTTTTACAGAATACTTTTCTTTTCTGGTTAATTTGCATAAATGTAGGCCCTGTTCACATTATGCTTTCAGTAAACTATAATGTTCATTCAGACAATTATATTCAAGGAAAGGCTATTGAAGCGGCTACAAATGCCCTGGATAAATTTATACAAGTAAATAGTATTGCTAACTGTTGCCAACATAAATGTTCTTTAACTCATTCCTTCCAATGGAGCTCTGAAAGTTTGCACTGCAACTTCCAATGGGTGGACCATAAGCTTTTTGAAAGAGTCAAATTATGTCCTCACATATCACGCAAATGTTCATATATCTGGAGCCATGTGGTAGCTAAAGAAGTGTAAATGTCGAACTCTTCTGCACAAACTATTTTTATACTGGTAGCATTCTTTAGGTTCTAGGTCTTAAAATGGATTTTAGAGGTCATAGTAAACACTATTACGTTTGCAATATTTTGTAAGCAACTTACAATATCTCAGCAGCCACACAATTTACACACATACTGTCAGTAGCATTTTATTCATCTAGCTGAGAGCTTTCATATGAGACTAGGGAGTTCTGTCTGTGTTATTTGGTTGCTGAGATATTTAAAAAAATATGAAATTTATGACAATATAAATAAATATTAAAACAACAGTCGACTATCAAAACAGCTGTTGTTTGCCATTGTATAAGCTTTAAGATGAAATATTTTAATAGTTTGTATGTAGCATGATTTTGGAATTATTGATGCAAATGTGAAAAAACAATATTTCATGCCTAGAGGTGTCAGTAGGGTGTAACTACAGAGACACCTGGAGTTACCAATAGGCTGTAGTGAGATAACTTATGGACTTATCTATTTGGATGAAAACAATCAAACAAACAGACAATAAACACATTTATATATTTCTTCTTCTTGTCTCTTTGCCTCTGCTGAACTGTTGTATAAAATTGTTGTCTCTTTGTCTCTCCTGAACTGTTGTATAAAATTTAAAGTTTATACCAAGGCTTTTTCAGATCATGCCACAATATCCCTGAAGCTTAAACAATCCAAGGTTTTATCTAACCTACTCCTAAAATAAATAGGAATATACATAATACATAATTTACTTTCACTGAAAACTAGATCAAAGAATGTTGTCAACTTAATGCAATTCAAGGAATGTCTTTGATAGAAACACTATATAGTTGCAACTTATATTGTGTCATATTTGTACTAATTTATCCATAAACATCAAAGAGAGAGAGAAAAGCAAAACTTAAGCAAGTAAACAACAACATCCTTGTGACAGAAAAACAGTTGCAGGTTCATTTAAGTATGTCATTTTTAAGAATAAATAACAACACAATATCTAGGATACTCCTTATCAGCAATCCAAATCCTCAGCTGCTTCTTTATGCACAGTTGTATTACAAGGCTAAACATGGAGAATAAATATTTTGAACAATTACTTGGAAGAGACCATAGAAGCAAGTATATTCAAAATGTTAAACAAGAAGGGCTTATACTGACAAATTCTAACCAGATAATAAATTATTTTGATTTCATTTGTTCACAACATTTTTATATATTAAATAATGAAAAGGTAGATTTGTATTAATTAATATGGTAAACTTCATTCATATTTCACTCATTTTAACTTAATTTGAGCATGACAAATCAAATGTTTCCCCTTCCAATTAAGCTGCCAGACCAGATACTCTTCCTGTCATATTTTATGAAAAAAATATATTTTACTGGCTGTTCATATTTTAACATTGTTTCACTGTGTTTTATCTCAAGATGGTGCCTAGAATCTTGTTTTTCCTCTGAAAAAGTTATCTTAAAGCCCTAATTCTGGAACAAACCACAGCAAAAGGAAAGTTTTTGTCCCATTTGTTTTCAATAGTAACTACAAGATCTGTGTGAAAGTTGTAAATGACTTTTATCCTATCTTACATAGCTCATGAATATCATTTGAGTTCTGTAACTTCCAGTAAAACGTACAATCAACCATGCTCTGTAACCTTTCAACATAAGCACTGATGTTATAAAACAGATATAGTGTTTAATCCAATAGAAGTGTTT
This sequence comes from Protopterus annectens, assembly GCF_019279795.1. Classification (NCBI taxonomy): domain Eukaryota; kingdom Metazoa; phylum Chordata; order Ceratodontiformes; family Protopteridae; genus Protopterus; species Protopterus annectens. The sequence goes on from NC_056744.1 coordinate 291,737,874, forward strand.
AAAGATTTGACACAATTGACTAATCATAATTATTCCAGATGCTTCAGAAAATGAATCTTCCCAGGCACTATTTCTGGTATATTTGTTATACTTTTTCCAGTATCCCTTTTTATTTACATACAAATACATTAAATTCCACAATTAAGATTCAAAGAGGGGTTCTCCCTTACTTCACTTTCGTTTCCAACTAATTTTGAAACCATTTTTAAAGTGCATTCAAGACTCTGCAACAATTTATCAGAATTCTGTTTGAGACATCAGTGTTAAATTTCTGACAAACATAAATAAGCTCTTACTCACTATATTAGAATCATCAATGTGTATCCTATTTTTAAGCTGGCAAAAACATTTAATATATAACCGGGCATGTAATAAATGCTTTTAAAACTAAAATTGCTCTGGCTTCAGGACAGTCTTTTTAGTTGAGATGCAGATTTTTTTCCAGATTAAAATAACTAGAATAGCAGTACACTTCCAACCTGTTTCAGTAGTTTGAAAATCAGGCTTCATCATCAACCTTTAACAAAAACTCAAGAGATGGACAGAAAATGGGATTAGTTAAACCTTCCATTGCTGACTGGGATCATCAAGTTTATGTGTATTTAATGAAACATGGTTAAAGTGCCCAGAAAGCACTGCCTCCATAGCTAGGTTTAGCATATAGTATGCCAAACCAATGGCAGCTGTGATGGAGTATCTATATTTGACAGAAACTGTATCACCTCTGAACAGATTCTCAGAAACTCACAAATGGAACATCAAACTCCAAATCACACTAAACAAGATCAACTATTAGTTTATTACTTGTTAAATGACAACGTCCAGGAACCTAAAAGTTCATGTCTGGCTGCTATATGGATGAACTTACCATAAATGAGAACTCCATTACTGTAACATTCTTTAACTACCCATCAGTTGAATGGAGCATCTGTACCTACAGCCTAAAATATGCACAGATGTTTTTTAAAGCTAATAAATAAAAACTCACTGGACCACATTGTTATTACCCTAACTAGAGGACAAAATATTCTTGACCTGGTACTTACACGTGTAGCATCATTATGCACAACTCTACTAGTTAATCCTTCTCTGATTAAGCCAGACCATAATCTAGCAATCTTTTCCTAAGTATGCCCCCTGAAACAAATATATTTCAATTCAAAGACTTCAAGAGCACAAATCTCTTCAAATTCTATGATGAAGCCTCAAAATTCACTTATGATAACAACACTTCAGACATTGCCTCAGCAGATACATTTGAAAAGTAATTTTATAACCACATAAATAAATGTATAGACTTGGCAGTCCTGTCTAGACCCAAATACAATGGCAAATTATAAGCAAATCATCCTTGTGCTTCACCAATATAAATACAATTTACAATGAAAGAAAAAAAATCATTAGAGCATACTATAGCTCTAAAAACACACAAGTAAAGGAAAATATAAGGAAGTTGGCTAAGATTTCAAATAAGACAACTAGATATTTTAAGGCAGCCATGAACTCAGGATGGCATCTGACGCCAATCATCAATTAAAAAAATAAGAAACTACATTCAACAATGTACACAACTCATGTAAATGTGTAAACCCACTCAGACTCAGTGGACATTGCCAATATATTAGCAAAAAATAGTGCAAATTTCACTTCAGAGGTGACTAACCAAAGCCCTATAATCCCCTTTTTGATCTCTCAACTTCATCCATTATCATTAAAAAAACATGGTCTGAAAGTGCTGTCCAAGACTGAAAGCATTTCCTCAGTAGGAATGGATACTATTACAGGCTGTTGTTAAATACTGCTAAACATACCTTGGTGGAACTTCTCCATCAGCTATTTAACCTGAGCCTGGCAACAGACTCCTCACAAAAGTATGGTGTATAGTCTAGTCATTGGCAGAGAGGGTTAATGCTGTCAGATGTTGATCCTGGGTACATGAGTTGACCCTTTGGACCTCATTTGCCAGTTGTGTGACCTTGAGCAAGGCAATTTACCTGTTAATGCTTAGTGGCAATGGAGAATTTAGGCTAGGCACCTCAATGGTACCCTGGAGTGCAAGCATAGGAACCTTAAGTATAATACTGGTAATATAACTTTATAAATGTGGCCCTCCTACTGACTTCAGAAACTCTAGACCCATCATCTTGACAGGTCTCATTTGTTAAACCATTGAGCACATTATAACAGATGTGATTAAAACAGACATTAAAAATTTCACCAGGCTAGTTCCACAGCAACTTGGTTTTGTAAAAGGTAGATCCAGTCAAATGAACTACGTAAACTTCTCTGAGAAGGTAACACAAGCTGTTGATAGCAGTCACACTGTACACATAACTTATCCTAATTTGGCAAAGACATTCAACACCATCATCTCCCATACTAACATAATTAATAAAGTAAGCAATTGCAGATAGACCCCATGTGGTAAAATTGGAAGCAAATTAACTAAAAGACAGAACCTACAAAAGTCAGAACCCACAAGGTGCAGGTGGCAAGGGCAATGCCAGAGAACAGGAAGGTGACCAGTGTTAGATCACTTTTGTTCAGCATTTACTTGACTGAACTGTAGACGATACATTGACATCTGGATAAGTGTAGACTGGGATTCATTGTCATATCACCATCTGACAAAAATGTTCTCCTGCAAGAACTTTTATAAATGTCTGAGGTATTGAAAATAGGTTTAAATTAAATGCTAAAAATGCAACATTGTTACATTTTGCAGACAAATCATCCCACAGCATATAGTTCCCACTACAAAATTAAAATGTAGTTAGAAACTTGGAAATCTGAGTTGATAAGTCTCCCTCCTTTGATCTCTATTTAGCAACATTTGTCAGGAAATCCTTCTACATATCTCACCTAATCATCAAGGGAATATCATCCAGATCTAAAGAATGTTATTGTCTACTAGTTTTCAGCACTAATCAGACAGAATATAGAATATACTATCCAATTTAGGGTGCACTTCACCAGATATATCAAACAGATGCAAAGAACCCAGAAGTTCTTAACAAAGAAGATCACAGCAATAAATTCCCTGTGCTACCAGGAAAGAATTGAAGCTGTATCCCTATTTTCTGTGTCTTATAGTCTCCTCTGAGCAGACCTATATCTTGCCTTCTGTGCAATTAGAAACCCAATTGTCCAGAATCTCTTGTACCTTCACAAATCAAAGAGTCCAAAAATACCAGAACAAGAAAGGTAAACATGATTCAGCAAATTGATAAAACTAGGTAGAGAGACAAATTTCTTACTCAGTGTCTCCTTCATGTCTGGAATAAACTTCCCCTGTAAATAAAGCAGTGTGATACACTATCGTCCTTCAAATAGTGCCAGGATAAATGAATGGATATTCATAAAGTTATCATTGGTTTGACTGGCCTAATATGGGAAGTGGCAAGATGTAATGGTCACATGACCCAACTGTGTTGATGAATCCTATATTCACCTTAACAGCATGTTGGATTTTCTTTAAAAAATAGTCTTTTTTCTCTCATAATATCATTTGTGTTTCAAATTTAGGAGGTTACTAGGCATTCCCTCACCAGCATCATCAATGAAGAAATACTAACATTTGACTTTATCAGATGTCCCAAGTACTGGTAGTGGGTTTAAAAAAAAAGCAGTCTGCCTTCAAGTGTATCAGGACTTCTTAGTATAAAAATGAAAGTTTAATACATATGCCTTATCATGCTTGAGACAGACCCTACAAAAATATAAATTATTTTCTAGAACTTTTTTTTATTGGAATAAACTCCCACATGTTGACTAACATATGCTTAGTAATGCTGTGTGAATAATTTGGGTGACACATGCCATTCTGATTCTTTGACGTACAGATGTACACAGCACCTAACTGCTTACAACATTTAATTATAACTGTACAACAGTGCACACTCTACATGTGGTAGGATGATTGTTTACCTGAGCTTATGATCTCTCAGAAGATCATGAAAATGTATTATATAAAATGCATACTGGAAATACTGATGTTTTATCTTAGATGTCAATATCTTCACAGTTTTCATTCCTTTCTTTGTTAGTGTCTGTGTTATACCCTATAAACAGTCTTAATAAGTTACTTTTTGAGTATTTCAAACACATGAAATGGAGGATTTTTTCAGAAGTATTAAGCCAATTACAACGTTTAGACCTATGTTTACATAATCATGACAACATGATTATTACTTGGACACAGAACCAAATTTTGCAGTACAGAATCCATCGAGACTGACTCACAAACAATAAACTTTCAGTACTGAAATGCACACCAGTAGAAGTTACTTTCAACAGATATTCCAATAAAATAGCTCACAGGTGTGACATCGTATAGCTTTTCCCACCTGTCAGAGATAGGTGAATGTAAATATATACATTTCTTAATTTGATCTCTGGAGAAACATGTGAAGGGAACGCTGAAGAACTAAATGTCCCTGTTACAATTCAGGTGCAGGATACATGACAGAAGTCTGAGATGGACAGATAAACACAAGCATGCGGATGCTAATGGTATTGTACAGGGGATGTTATGGGAAAGGACACATCATCAAAATGCCTGAACTGATGTCTATGATAACTGCAATTTTGCTCTTAAGAAAGAAGGAGCTGAGAATTCCTGTGGATGAACTGAAAAAAAGAAGAAGATGATAGCTATCAGGGCACTACAGTTATTTGTTGTAGAGTCAACCTTGTTAATTCTGAGTGTGATATTGTGGAAAAGCAGTAAACCAAGAAGTTAAACTAAGATATACAACAAAGTTAATACTCCAGAAACAGCAGGAAATTCCAGAGGAGAGGGTTCCAAGAAAAACTATAGAATGGCTAGGAATTTTGCATCTAAGCTTCACAATGACAAAGTACAAAACCATACACAAACCACAAGACACTAGGAATTACAATAAATAGGTTCATAGGTAGGTACTAGGCTATTGGCCCTAGGGCCTATATAAGCCTAGCCAAAAATATATGAATTAATGTTACAATATTCACTTAATATGTAAGGGATATACAAATAATGTTCTAATACTTTAAGGCAAGTCAATGATCCTGAGTCTAAGGGGACTAGTGTCAATAGCAGAAAATAATATTTTTTGATGTTTGCAGATGTCATCAGTAAGCCCCTTTGAAGTACTGTGTCCTTTCAGCAAGACCGTATAGCCATAGGGATATAGTCATAGTACAACATATTTCAAAGAAGAAATCTCAGAATAAGCTCTGGTCCTGCCATATGTACACTTTGGCAGGAAGGAGTGGTAGGCACAGTGCGGTATGTGGCATATTTAAACATTTCAATGCAATATGTTTTAGAAAAGCATACAAAAGTAAGGGTTCGTTAAAAGAGCAAATCAAACAGGCACAATAAAGCTGAGCACGAGGAACCAACACCTCTTAGAAAAGCTTCTTAGATCAGATTTGAGAAGAATAGTGCAAGTTGAGGCCAGCATGAGAAATAAAGATGGGACTGGCATGTAATAACATTGGTAACAAAACAGAGAAGACAATTCATGCATCACAATGAATGTATAGCTTTTGCAGTTCTAGCAAAAAGACAGAACTGCTAGGATCTAGAAATCCTTCATCTATTGACAGTTATTATGTAATATAAATATCAATACTATACCTCTTTCAGTTGATTTTGGCTTAGATATTAGGTAATGCACCCTGTCCATAGATGCAAGTTGGTCAGCACATGGTCATAATGCAGCAAAGCACTTGCATCTAGTCAATTTTATGGAAGAATATACATCTGAGAGGTGAATGTTCAGGATAAAGACAGCCAGATCTAAATATCCAGAAAGAATATAGGCACACCACATAGCAGTAGTTCATCAGGACTGCTCATAAGGACAATAACGTAACAGTGTTTAGGTCTTATAGCATCACTTTCATGGTCACTGCGATGTTGTGGAATTCATTGCAGACGCTCAGAAAAGACATGTCTGCACATGTCAAATGCTGTGAGGTAATGTAAATGTGATGACAGTGGTTTCATGGTGTAAATAGCTACAGGGTTGAGAACAGTGAGACAGTTTATCTACTGTGCACTACACTTACATAGTAACATAAGACAATGTGCACTACGCTTAGTAACATGGGCCATTGTGCACTACAGTTACATAGTAACATAGGCCATTGTGCACTACACTTACATAGTAACATAGGTCATTGTGCACCATACTTACATAGTACCAGGCGCACAAGGCAGAAGTAGTTCAGTGCCATTTATGGCCCAACAGTGTTGTCAGTGGTCATCATTTACAAGAAGCAGCACTGAAGGCATTACTATGTCTCATAAAAGTAATGTCCATGAGGTAATACTTCATAGATTCAGCACCCCAGCCATGTAGTTGCATTGCTTCATTTGTGCCTGTTATTTCAGATATTTTAGTTTTGGAAACTAGAAAGAACTTTAAATTAGTTACTGGTTTCAGAAATTCAGTATTTGTCTGTAGATTTCTTCTTTCCCAGAGGTGCAGCAGTCTTGGACTTAGCACATTTACAAAAGGGGGTTGAAGCCCCCCACATGGATAATGCACTGGTTATATCTTTCCTCCACTGTGCATTTTTGCTTCTTTTTTAATTTCCATACTTTTGCACTTTTTTACCTTTTGTCACTGCTTATAGTTTCATTGTTCTGTGTTTCACATTTGTGATATGGTGTTGTCCATCACATATATCTGCAGATAAATGCAGCTCATACTAATATTTAATGCGATTGACAAAGGCTGTGTCAGTTACAGCTTAGTCTGTTTGTAAGAAAAAGGGAAATTTATATGAACCTATAGAGCATGCCTAAACATTTAGATGATATAATTTGACATTGTAGTGCAGGCACACTTTATTAGTCAGTATCAGTAAGGGATAGACTGAAAAAGAAATGCTGTAGTCCAGGTTCTGGTAAGGCATACCTTCAAACTATTATATAGCATATGCAGCCACAGAGTGCAAGTATTTAGATTCTATGTGGTCTGACTAAGTCATCTCATTGTAAAATGTTATATGCGCATAGCCGGTTTTAGGCACGAGTGAACCCTGCGCTCGCTGGGGACCCCCTGTTCCCTGGGGGCCCCCAACCACAGCAAGTTGTCTTATCCTGATATTTTGTAACATGTCCGTCAAACCAACAAAAGCTAGTAGCATTCTTGTATACTTAATAAACCAAATGGATAATAACTTTTACTTATATCTCCTTTAAAATTCAAAGATATTTCTGGTTGTAGTAACAGTTTTGTCAAGTAACTGGCATCAGAATTCCATTAAATATTTTACCCCTGGCTTAGTTACATCCTGCTGTTGGACATGTTTTCCACTAAAATTAACAACATAGACAGCTTTAAGTCCATGCTATACCCATGGCTGCAGGGGCCCCCCTTAATCATATTTGACTGTGCGGAGGCCTCACAAAGGCTGCTGCTGGTTGGGGAAAATAAATAAGGAAAACTGTATTAATTTCCTAATTATGCTCTTTAACATGAACAGGGCTCTGATATGACCCTTTTAGGATGAAGGTGATAATGAACATGAGCAAGGTAAGCACTAGAGAGATCAGCAGCCCAGAGTGGCTGATCTCAGTGCAAATTTTGGATTTTAAGAAGACCTGATACTTCTGATCATCAGGGCTGATTTTCTCTTTCAGGGAGTTTTATAAATACAAACAGAACACCATATGCTATAATTATCAATTCCTTTGCTTAACAATTCAGTGCAATCCCAAAAATAATAGTATAAAGGCTCAGAATCTGGATTACATTTTAAATATTACTCTAATTCACATAAAAATTTAATAGAGTAACACCTTTTGCATCAACATGTATTTTTGGACAATAAGTATAAAACTCAGATGTCTGGATTGATTGACTGTTTGTAATCCTGAATGATTTACCAACAAATCAAACTTTCTATGAAGAAGAAAGCAGAAATATAAGCAAAATCAGGGAATGTCCGTGAAATCAGGGACAGTGACGGGTATGCATTACTCCTCAATGAGGTAAATAAGTGACTTACCCCTGCTGCTGTCTGACATCTCATAAACAACAGTCACTGATCTGGTGTGGCAGTACCAGTGTTGCACAGTATAGTGTTGTTTGCTGAAATAAGTACAAAACTAGTATTGCTATGGCTTATGCTTGTGCGTGTCTGTGTATAAATGTGTAAAAATATCACTGACTTTTATCTGTGCATGCACCCAATAATGCCAGGACACAGACATTATTCTTCTGGGTATCAGTAAAAAAATGTACCTAACAAGTAATTATATTTCAGAAGTAAGACATAAAATATATCACAGAACATTCAGACACTTAGATCTTGGAGTGTGGTGGCCCCCACTCACCAGGCTGTATAAATGGATACTGGGGGCTCCCTTAATCATCCTTGACTCTGTGGGGACCCTCACAAAAGCTACTGCTGGTTGAAGAAAAATAAGGACAAAAAAATGTATCAATTTTCTGATTGAGCTGTTTAACCTAAACAGTGCTGAGATATGACCCTTTTAGGATAAAGCTGATAATAGCCTCTGGTTTCAACCACACCCATTCTAAAACCAACCCTGCTCAAATGTGTGTGCACAGAAAGCTGCTGTAGGTTATAGGGGACTGGGGATTGTGTGGTTATTACAACTTTAGTTTTCATCACAGTCAAACCTTAGACGTGTACACATGAAGTCATTATAGCTTCTGCTTGAGCTGAGGATGGTGTGGTCATTGTTTATTTACTTTTCTCACAGACCTCAAAGGTATAAACAGAAGATTACAATTGTTTATGTAGGGGTAGTGTACTGTTTAGGAGAAACTAATTAGAATATATTACTGAAATCATTCTCACAATCACACATCAGGCACATATACATGGGGATGACTTTGAGGTTTAGGGGTGAGGACGCATGCTATGTATACGTATATCAACAGTCACTTGAAATATATGTCTAAGGCAATTTAAACCTCTGCTTTCATCCTAGTCTAACACCAGAGGGATGTATACGCAGTGACTGTCTTTTGTAGGGGGTTAGGGAAGGAGGCAATATTCCCAGATAAGACCTATGTTTTCCCACAACCGGCCTGTTAGTTTATTGTGAGCTAATATTTCTGCTTTGAACATTAAGCCTTGGGCACAACGTACATCTTCTTTGAAAGAAAAAAATAAGACTGAAATTCCTTTCTTTTTCATGATTTTTCTTTAGGCCACCATTAGGGTAAAATGCTGAGAAAATGCTCTAAAATGCATCCTAGGGCACATATATAAACCCTATGGCTTTGGGGACACAAGCCTAATTGAGTTAATTCCTAAATGGTTCTTACTGTCCTGTCTTGATCAGGAAAGATGTGTTGAAAGGAAGCAAGGAAAACTAAAGTTGAACAGCAACAGTGGATTTCTTTCCTTAATCATAATTTCTGTTCAAGCCATTATTGGATGAAAAGGTTGTGTAAAAAGAAAAAAAAATAAAATGCACTTCAGAGTAAACCTATCAACTTTTTTCTGTGACTTCAGATATAATCATATCAAACCTATGTTGTGAATAGCCTCTCTCAAAAAATAAATGTTTCAAATATTGCACTTCATGATTAAAAACTATGCACATATAACATCTGAACATCCTCTAAAAATAACATAGGTGGAAATCTGCCTAGTCAGTAAAATTCATACCATCTCTGTAAATGATGGTAAAAACATTCATCAGCTGCTAACTCCATTGAACAGTATACCTTTAAAGCACTTTACTCTGTTAACTTTCTGTACATCCCATGGAGTACACAAGTATGACTTTAAACCTTAGCTTCCCACAACCCATTTGATAATCTTAATTACAAACCGCGGTGGTGGTGCTGCGGTAGCGTTGTCGCCTCACAGTAAGACACTGTCCAGTTCGATTCTCAGCTAGAGCATCTTCTGCGTGGAGACATGCGTGAATGGGCATACCTTCGTTGAAGGTTGTGTGTCAGGCCTGGCAAACCAGTATGTAAAAATCAACTGCCAGTCATTAGCGGACCGGAGTTCCGCTGTGGCAACCCCTAACCAGGAAAAGCCGAAAGACACAAACATTAGGCACACATATGTTTGTACAGTGGCTTGTGCCATCCTTTACAGAGAAAAGGATACAATTATATTCTGTCATAGAATAAATCCATCTTAATACAACATATTTCATATAGAATGACAATTGAATTTCTATAAAAACCTGCATTTGTTTTATTTATAAATATTGCATTTAACATCAGATTAAACATATTGGAATAAATAGATTTGAAAATATTTATGTGATAGGGGTCAGTATGATAAAAATAAATTATGACTAAATATATTTAATAACTAATATATAATACGTTTATAAAATTTAATAAAATTATAAAATAGAAAATTATAAAATAAAATAAAATTATAGAATTTTTATAAAATATTAATTTTTAATAATATATAACATTTAATTTAAAGCTTTTGACACTGCCTCACACTCTCTTCTGCTGCACAAACTGCATAACCTCAACTTCTTCTCTGATACTGTTGCATGGTTCTACAGCTACCTGATAGATCTCATTCAGTGAGATGGCTTCCTATAAAAATGGGTGTACCTCAAGGGTCTGTCCTAGGCCCTTTATTTTTTAATATCTTTACTAATCAGCTCAATACATCCTGTCCTCAGTCATCTTTAGTGAATACGCAGATGACTCTACAGTCATCACCACAGCCAGCTCTTCCTCTAAGCTCTTCTCACCTACTCAGGCATCTTTTAACTTAGTTGAAACATGGAACTCCAACAACCAGCTCATCCTTAACCCTAAAAAAACAAAGCTGTTACTCTTCCTACGTAAAAACTTTAACAATATTAAACCATCCTTCTCCATACAGTCCCTTAATAACACTCCCATTCAGGTAGAATCCAGCACTAAGATCTTAGGCGTAACCATCGATGATCAGCTTAAATTTGACTTGCATGTTAATAACTGTATCAAAAAGACTCATTCAAAACTAGGGCTCCTTTACTCATTCCCTCCAGAACAGCTCTTTTGAGTGTGTACCTTTAACTCCCAGTGGGTGTGGCTTCAGCCTTTAAAAAATTAAGTTATCACCTTATAGTTCTAACAAATAGTCATTGACAGAGGTCAAATATCAATACACTTGTGTTTGTCATCATGTATGCTTCAAGATAAAATATTCTGATACCTTGTATGTAACATGGTTTTGGAATTATTAATGTCAATATGAACAAGCATTATTTGACACCTAGAGGCACAGTAGGAGGTAACTGCAGATGCACCTGGAGACGTCACTCGGATGTAATGAGTTAACAAGAACTTCCTTACCTCTGAAGCCAAGATTACTCTCTCTTTTACCTACCTTCTACCCAGTTTAATGTACAATTCTCTAATTCTCACAAATCTCAACTCAGCACTCTTGACCAAACTCAAATCTACCTACAAGGTTGCTAGATTTGCTGCCCAACAGACCTACAAATCCCATCACTGTCTCTCTCTAAAACACCTAAACTGGCTTGAATTACCCCACCAGCTTCCTCTCTCTCAGCTCCAGATCATCCATTCTATCCTATACCAGCCTTCCTACTGCCCAGCACTATCCCCTGTCATCTCCCATTATTCTCCCTCCAGACCTCTCTGAAGCTCTAACCAAGACCTACTACAAATCTACAAACCCAAGTCTAACTTTGGATGCAACATGTACAGCTATCACCCCATTATTGCCTGGAATAGGCTCCCACTAGAAATCAGGACCCTTACACAACCCAAACAATTTAAGACAGCCACCAAAGAGCACTTTAAAAGTCACTGGTGCTGCCACTGCACTCTCCCTCCTTAACATCCCCTACTTCTCATACCTTAATCTACTTTCTGCCCTTAACTCACTCTTCTCACTAGCTCTCTCTAATCTTCATTGACTACTCTTTCTACTGTCTTCTAAAATCTATTAAGCAAATTGCCTCAGAGAAACATTCTATTGTAATTGTCTTGCCTTCATGCAACTACATTATTTTTAAACTGGGTTTTTGTAACCACTTACCCCAAAAACTATATTCATCTTAATGACATATTTATTTTTATACATCTTAAAATAGTTTTGCTATACTCCTAACTACTCCTAATTATTGACACTGTATAACATTGTATTGCTACTTAATGCCTTGTAATAATCCTGTAATATTGCTGTTTAATGCTAATTTATAATGAAAATTGTTTAATATGTTGGAGCTTTTTTCCCTGGGCCTCTGCTGAAAAAGGGCTCTTCAGCTCAGTCGGACAATCCCGGTCAACAAATGTAAAATAAATAAATAAATAATAAATAAATAATTGTTAATTGGTTAAGTTCCCTTATGGTCAATAGCTTCTTGTTTTCACAAAGAACATTTTAGCTTTAGTTTGGTTAAATGGTTTGCTGAATCCTGTACCAATGAAACAGGGCATGTGGAAGTGGAACCAAGCCCATGCCTTTAAGCTGAAAAGGAGGGCAGTGGTTTCAATACTGTTAAATTAAGTCAGCTATCAGTTGACGGGACTAAAGCAGGATGAAGAGAAACAAGTTCTGCAGTATGGTGGTACAACTTAGATGCATGCTGCTGTTTCTACCAGCATGCATACAACCTAGATTCATGCATGTAGAACAGTGAAACATGTTTTAGACTATTGATGGGACTGTTTTCTAAGAGAACATGGAAGTTAAAAATGTGGAAAAGGATAGAAAAGTTGAGAAATTAGTGCGGCAAAATGGAAGTCGGTTGAGCAGATAGTAAATGGATGCAGTGTGGACCTCTAGAGAGAGAATGGGATCAGTTGTTGAAGATGCTATATAGCTGGTATATAACGCCAGCACCAAATTAAAAAGTATGTCTTAAAGGAAAAGACAATGTTGGAAGCATGAACAAGTTCCAATGGGATCCTTCTAATATTCTGGGATTTGAAAAACATACAATGTTTATGGTTGTAGTTGTTGAAGACATGGGACTGTACTAATGGAAAATAGCCCTCAAAGAATGGAATAATAGAAGTCTGAGCTATTTGGGATATAGGAATCCAAAGAGTGAGATTTATGACTGGAAAACAAAGTGACAGTATTAGAAATATAGGTTACAATAGCTAAAGTTAAAAACTAGAAAGGACCGTTAGGAGACAAGAAGTTTAAGACAAAGGTCCAGAATATTAAATTGTATAGTCATTCTTCTGACTCAAAGAGGAGGAAAGGCGAAAGAGAAAATAAAAGCTAAAAGGAGGACATTTGAGGACTTGAAATGATAAGACAATGAAGGATTATCAGTTATGTGGTGAATGAAACAGCTTCTAGCATGAGCTGTAAAACATAATATCCAACTCTGTGACACTACCCTGACTGTTATCTAACTGAAGCAGAATTAATTAGCAGTCCCAATCACTGAGAAGCCAGGTTTGGAGTTAGGATGGAGTGGCATTTTGATGGGTCATCCACTACACACCAAGCCGTGTTTCAAATAACTGATTTATTTACTGTTTAAAACATTCTTTAGTATCTCCTTACTGTTTTTCGGCTGTTTAAAACATTTTTTTAATGTGTCAGTGCTGTTTTCCTGCTGTTAAATACTTTTTTAGTGTTTTCCACCTAAATTAGTGTAGCTATTAGCTGTAGCATAGTCCAGATACAGATTTGTTGCATATGGGTCAGTTTGTAGTGGCTGTTGTATACTGACCACATTTTCCAAGCCATCTTTGATTGGAAGGGGCCCCTCTGCACCCTTGTGAGAGAAATGTGCTGACTGGAACCTGTCTGGTGAAAGGTGCTGATTGGAACTTGTCTAGTGAAGGGTGATTGGTCTAGAGCTTGGAGTAAGCACCCTCATTGGTTATTTTGAGTTTTTTAGAATTTTTTTTTAGTTTTTATCTTCTGGTATTTAAGCCCTGTATTTGAGCTGGTTTCTGCTTGTTTGAACCAAGCTGAACTGAGCTGCGCTACCAGCCACAACTTTGATCTGAGATACCAGATGACTACATGCTTCTGAGCTTTCCAAAAAAACATAACTTGCCTGTTTTTTTTTTGGCAAACTGACATTAAAATGGTGCCACCTATTATTAGTGTAAACTATTTGTCAATACCACTTTGATCTAGATATGTTCAAAAAAGTGAGAAAGGGACAATTTCTGGTCATGTTTTGGTGGCAAAGAGGGATAAAAAAACACAATAGGCTGTCCCCAGGATTCAATAAAACATTTCCCTGTGCCATAATAGTGTAGCAGCTTTTGCATGGAATATGGCCGCCGAGCGATTCAGTAAACAGGGCTGGGAGTGTACACAAGCCTGCCAGCACTATTCTGCCATGGACACCACTGAATAATGCTAATTACCCCATTTGCTGGTGACGGCCATGCAAATTAGGTAAATTAATGATTCAGTAAGCAGGCAGGGATCGGTGTCAGATCAGTGTCCATTGCAGAAATGTTTTCAGTTACTGACTGTTTACATTTCTGCAAAAATCAAAACAGGGGCATGACAGCTCAAAGTAAACCATGTAGTTTGACTATTAGGCATGCCAATGGCCAAAAATATGGCCATTGGCATGGAAAACAGCTGCAAAAGTATGAAAATAAAAGTTTTTTTTTGGCCAATTTCGGCCGTTTAAGCGTAGTGCAGTGGCGCGCAAATGAGATTGTGCAAAACATAAAAAAAAAAGAGAAAAGACAATTTTAAGTGAAATCTGCATTTTCCCATTATAGTGGGTAGCATGCAGAATCAAAACAATAACAGGTAACACTGGTTGCTAAGGAGAAAGGCTTTAATGTAGTGGTGTAACAAGGGCCTAAGGCAGTAGGGTATGCAAATGAGCAAAATTTACTGACTAGCAAAATGGGAGACCATTGTCTGGATGCACCTAACTGTGTAGGAGCTATAAGGTAGTGGTGTAAGCAGAAGAAGCAGCTGACATGAAAAGGGGGTGTGTCATGCTTGGTGTAAGCACATTGGAGCACCACAGCTTCCATTTGAGCTTAGCTAAGCACAGCTAAGCAAGAGGGTGTGTCTGAGGCTGTATTTACTTATTCCATGAAATGAGGAGTGTGTTCGTTTCCAGGGGAGAGCCATTTCTGCTAAAAAGCATTTACTTTTGCTAAACAGCATTGTGTGTAATGTACTGGCTCTTAAACAAACAAACAAAAAAAGTGGAAATAGCAGAACTGTTTACATTTGGGCAGTGGGTTTGCGCACTGTGCCACGGGACTTAAAAGGGATGGAAATTAAAAGGGAAAAAAAAAACAAAAAAAATGGGAAATAGCAGAATAAAAGCAATCAAGTACAAATAATATAGCTGGCAGGTGGAATGTATCATAGTCTGCCAATCATACAGGCAGCATCTGCAGCACAACAGTATAAACTATACAAACACCTTTCAGTCTGTTTTTTCCCACAAAACTCTGCACCATTGGTTTACACACTTGAGGGAATTTTAACTGAAAAAATGTTAGGAGCTGCTGTAACTTTGATACATCAGTATGTGCTACAGGCTGAGGGTTGTGAGGAGGATAATGCTGACAACTGCCCCAGACTGAGGAGGGGGAGAAGAGTGTTCAGACCCAGGGTAACCTACCAGGGGTTACATGATCTGGAGATACTAAAGCACTACAGGGTAAACAGGGACATACTTTAGCAACTGATTGAGCTGTGCCGGCCTCACCTCGGACCCAGAGCCAACAGAGAGGAACTCATCCCAGTGGATACCAAGGTATGGGTAGCTTTAAGAATACTAGCTACAAGTACTTTCCGAAGACCTACTGGGGACATCATGGGGGCCTCACAGGCATCTGCATCCAGGGTACTCTACCAGTTCGTGGATGCCATGCTACCACATACTGGTGAGCACATTTACTTCCACAGCACTCAGTACCCGGAGGTACTGGGTGCCATAGACTGCACACACATCCACATCAAAGCACCACCCGGTGAACAGGGTAGGGTCTGCATAAACCACAAGGGCTTTCACTCCATCAACTGCCAGGTGTTGTGAAATGCCCGGGGCATTATCATTAATGTATGTGCTGGCAGCCCTGAAAGCTATCACAACTCCCACATCTGGCATTCCTCACAGCTGTGTCAGGGATTTGCCATGGAGGACATCCCATATGGCCATCTGGTGGGGATGTTGGCTATGCATTTGAGCCGTGGATGATGACACCCATCAAAAATGCACACAAACGCACTCAAGAGTGCCATAATGAGGCATACCCACAAACCAGGTTCATTACAGAGCATGTGTTTGGGATACTCAAGTCATTGTTCCACTGCCTTGACACATCTGGTGGAGCCCTGCAGTACTCTCCAGCCAGATGTGCACACACATTCATAGTATGTGTCATGCTACACAATATGATCCTGTGGAAACAGCTGCATCAGGAGCAGCACAGGGAAGGGCCACACAGCCCCCCACCATTGCCAAGGTCCCCACAGGCACAGAGGGACTCAGAGGAGGAACCCCCTGAGCAAGCTCCTGTATGCAGACAGATGCATGCCCAGTATGCCCTGGCCTTGGCAAAGAGGCAACACATAGCACACACACTGACACTGTAGGGATCCAGGGACTGACATCTCTCTCTGACTCAAACATACAGTAAAATGGATGCCACACACATCACACTACTTGTACCTTACCATGTATAGGCAGTGTACTGCGTGCATCCGACATAGGCAGCCATCAAGCACTGTCCTCACAACTGCTGCAGGCACAAGGTAAGTCAGTCTTCTTAACAATAAATGAATGGACTACTATGTTTTGGTAGCATATCTATGGTATCGCTGCATGTATGCAAGAGAATGGGGTGGCCTACTGGGATAGCAGCAGACAACCGACAGCTATGAGGGACACCAGAAAATGTTTGCCCAATACTGGCTTCCCCACACTATGCAGTAGTACCCAAGGTGACAAATCCCACTGCAGTATATGTGGGGGGGGACTAACTAGGGGGTCATAGGTCACATGCATGGATGTCAGTGTGGGGGTCCCATACTCACCCCCTCAGCCTCACCGAGCAAGTCAGCCATAGAAAACCATAACAAAATGTCTCGCAAAGTCCCACAAATGGTGACAATGATGAAATACCCACCTACAGATTTACACAGTGATAGCACAGCAGGTCTTGCAGTTGCAGTAAGGTTCTGAAGGGTAAGAAGTCTGAAACTCAAATGTATGCCACTACAATCTGACCTGTGGTATTTAGTGATATGCCACTTGTCTCCAAGACAGTGCACAATACTATGCTAAATGGAACCAAAATGTAAAGCAAATATCAGCACAGTCTGTGCAAATGTGTACAGTTGACAGGTGTGCCCCCCCCCCATATTCCCATAGAAATGCAGTAACACGTATGAAATAGCAGAAGAGCACACATTGCCAGGGCTGTCCCAATCAACATGATAACTTGTTGCATGTCCACAATATGCTGGGGTCAATGAACTATGGTTAATACTGTCAGGATGTGGCCAGCACATACTCCCGGCTGTTGTGTCATAGTGGCCTAGGTACAGTACTGTGGTCGACAGGACCATGTTTCAAGAACTGCAGTGCCAACTATTCTGCATGTCAGCTACACCTACGGTAGGAGTTGCATACACTGTCGAGATGTCAATATCTGTTAATGCAGGAAAGCTGGACAGGTCATGGACTGGGGGCCACACATATGGACAGTACACAGCTTTGAGTAACCTACACAGTGCCTACCATACCTCTCAAATGTACAGACATATTGCAGAATTTCCAGAGGTTTGCATAATATTTGTGGTCTGTATATCATGAAATAGTGGTTGTCTGGCAATTCATGAGCAAATCATGTAAGAATAAGGTCAGAAAATAATGACAGATTGTAGTGTCAAATGTCATACCCTATAGAAACATGCATGCTAATGCAAAACCTGTTATTGAATCACCTTTCTAGGTTTGTAAGGCCAATACATAAAATGGTCCATATATTTAGGCCTCTGTCCCCTAATTGCTTATAGCTTTGTCCAGATGTCTGGCTCTCAGAAGTTGAGAGGTATGGTGCCTAGTAGGACAGCATGTACCTGAAGGTCAGTGTACTTCCAGTTTATAAAAGGCTGCCACCTTTCTGTGTCAGCACTGACAACATGTCACTGGCCAACAGCCATACCCCTGGAATGACACAGGCTGTCGCAGGAGGAGCACAGGTATGCCTTGTATATCTGTTCTGCTTGTCCTAACATTGCATTTACCTGCCAACTATTTGGAAAGCAAGAAAGGGTTGTGTCAAAACAGCAATGGCAGACAGTGAGGAAGCAGACATCATATCCATAAGAGCAAACAAGCAATTACCAAACTGGTCTCCCAACTGTCTATGTTTGGCAGAACATTATTAACACCCTGTCCCCATATGAGGGCCTTTGCCTGACTGCCATATTTGGGGCCTGTCCAGATGTCAGTCTGTAATGGTATGACAGCTAAGCACACATGTAGCCTCATAATAACATATAGCAAAACAAACCATCTAAGGACCACAGCAAGTGGAGTGGTGCAATGATGGACAACCTGCTAAATAGGTACACTCAGAGGTGTGAAGTCCACAACCTTGTGTGTGATGTAACAGCATGTACTCAATCCACATCAGAATTACAAATACATAAGATCAGCCACTGTAGCCAAAGCCTGTGACTGGACTACAGAAGGACAAAAAGACACACATAAGGGGATGGAGAACCACTGGCCAGACAAATGGAGAATGCGCACACCAGAACAAATTGTGCAGTAACATAGGTGCCATGCAGTGTATGGCGTCAGTAAACATCACCTGCAAATACACAACACACCCATGTAAGTGGAGGTCCACAACAAAACAAAAACCCACCTCAGAAGCAAAATCACATCAGAACTCCACAAACCTACACACCATAGACCATGTAGACTCCACACACCATTGTCTTGCAAACACTAAGGCCTTACCCCAAACCCCATACAACTACCCTACACAGATAGGCTAACAGCACTGCCCCTCTACCCCGTTCCATAAAGACTCTGCTGAGGTGACCCCTGTCTGGCATACAAAGCAATCCAGACCCTGCCTTGATGGGACTGTTGCACATCTGGAACTCAAGGCCCACTCCATCAGCCTGTAGACGCAGCATCAACCTGGGCTGTGATATCAGTACGGCTTGTTGGTGTGCTAGATATGTGTAGCACACACTCCCCCATCTGTGGAATATACTCCCTGTCAACAGCAAGCCAAGTGCCTCAATACCCCTAGTGATATGCTCCCTGTAAAAGTGCATGAGAAGCACAAAATACAGTACTGTGATTCCACCTGTGTCCCTACTGGACAGGAGTTCTATGTGCTGACATGTTATAACATGGGCTACACTCTCATCTGGGTGGGTTATAAGAGCTTCAGGGCCAATACCCTACTAATGTCATAGCAACTTATCAACCTATACACAACTGTCTGTCAGTGGTTCACCACATTACTCTGTACTGCTCTGCCACTGAAATACCTAGAACTCACAGTGCTATGTGGAATATACCACACATATAATGGACATGTCTGCACAGTAGAATGCACTCTGTACCCACACCCATGCCTCTCAACCTTTGACAGCAAAACATCTGGACAAGGTCATAAATAAAAGTGGGACAAAGGCCCAATGATAGGCACGTGTTGTAAATATTGCCCTTACATACTGAGAAAGTTGGTAGAATAATGGGTTTTGCATTAGCAGGAATTTTCTGAAGGTTATGAAGTCTGAAACATTAATGTCTGTCTTTATTTTTAATGTCAGTCTTCAATTATATGCAACTAACTTGCCATGAAATCACAAGTTTATGTAGACTGGGTGAAACTTCTAGACAAACACCTGGACAATCTGCCAACAAATGTACAGTTGAAAGGTATGAACCAGGATATGACTTTTCAGATAAGAAGAATACCACACAAGCAGGAGCTCCGCAACCATATATCACCAAGTTGCTGGACTGTTTACACAGCTTCATTAGTCAACTAGCTGTAACCACACCTTTCAACTGGCCTTTTTGGACAAGAATGCATATAGTCGAGCTCATAATATTGGTCCATAGATCATACATCTTGTATTCCTCTGGTAAAGCACTATGATGGTCTGAGGATGTCTGTCACTATATAATGACACAATGCATTCTAGTGTTAGACTTCAGATATGTCAGAAAATGTCTGCTAAAACAAACCCAGTACCTCTAGGAAAGTCCTGTTTACTTTTGATAGGTATGGCTGTATCACACAAAACCCTGGACTGGAGTACAACTATCTCTGGAATGGAGTCCCACTCTCACTATAGAAGGTCATACTAGGCACGTTCCTACACTTAAAGAATGACAGGCCATGTTGGAACCCACATCGGACTATATAACTGTATTGTGCATATATGTCTTTGCATACAGACAGCTATGTACACCTTAATTGTCCCTACAGACACCCATCAGAAAGTATTACCCTCAGCTAGATGTAAGTGGCCCATCTGTTGCATGTGATACACAGACATATATATGGGCAACATATAACAATATGTCAAGCATACACACATACATAGATATGGGGAAGAGAAAGACAGACAGTAATAGAGAGAGAGAGAGAGAGAGAAAGGGGGACATACAGAGAGTGAGTCATACACATGGATACCCTGAATTGCATAGAGTGATATCCTGCTGCATATAGTCGCATACCTGTCATAACCTCACATGTGCCAGCATGAAGGTGAGCTCCATTGTGATATAGTACTGAGGTGGGAGATATAATATCATATCACCTGCCTTTGTGTGTGTGTGTGTGTGTGTGTGTGTGTGTGTGTGTGTGTGTGTGTGTGTGTGTGTGTGTGTGTGTGTGTGTGTGTGTGTGTATGTGTGTATAGATGAAACAGTTTTAGGCCATTCCCATGCAGTACACTTCCCAGTGCCCTACTTTAGCAGTCCTGCTGATATCATTACCCTCAGAAGTACCTATGCACAGCCCCAGCCCTATAAGCTCTGTGGCAAGTGCAATATCTATGTAACAGTATAGGACAAATAACTTGATAGGCAGGGGTTCCATTCCCAGTTCTGGAAAATGTATGTGTGTAAGTGAGTATGTTTGTAGGATGTCATATTTTGAGGACTTTCCAACCCAGTACACTTCCCAATGCCCTACTTTAGCAGCCCTGCAAATGTCATTCACCTTAGAAGTACCTTTGGGCAGTTGTCAGCCCTATAAGTTCTTTAGCGCATGCAGTAACTGAGTAACACTACAGTACAAATAAGTAGATAGGCAGAGGTTTTATTCCCAGTTCTGGCAAGTGTGTGTGTGTGTGTGTGTGTGTGTGTGTGTGTGTGTGTGTGTGTGTGTGTGTGTGTGTGTGTGTGTGTGTGTGTGTGTGTACAAGCATGTATGTTTGTAAAATGAAGAAGTTTAAGGATTTTCTCACTCACAACACTTCCAGTGCCCTACTTTAGCAGTCCTGCTGATATCATTCACTTTAGAAGTACCTTTGGGTACCTGTCAGCCCTATAATCTCTGATAATTGCATAACCCTAGAGTACAAATAACTAGATAGGTAGAGGTGCTAACCTGAGTCCTGGCATGTGTGGGTGGTGGGTGTGGGAATAACAGTTTTAGGCCTTTCTCGCCCAGTACACTTCCCATTTGCCCTACTTTAAAAGATCTGCTGATGTCATTCACCATAGAAGTACCTTTGGACTGGCTTTAGCCCTATAAGCTCTGTAGCACATGCGATAATTGCATAACATTATAGCACAAATAACTAGATCGGCAGAGCTTCTAACCTCAGTACTGACCAATCTGTGTGTGTGTGTGTGTCTGTGTGTGTGTGTGTGTGTGTGTGTGTGTGTGTGTGTGTGTGTGTGTGTGTGTGTGTGTGTGTGTGTGTGTGCATAGCTGTCTATGTTTGTAGGATAAAGTGTTTTGTGGACCTTGCTCTCCACAACATGTCCCAGTGCCCTACTTTACAAAGGCTGTTGATGTCATTGACCTTAAAAGGAGTGTTGAGAAACCCTCAGCCCTATAAACTCTATGGTGCATGAAATACCCATGCAAAAGTATAGTACATATAACTAGAAAGGTAGGAGTTCTAATCTGAGTCCTGGCAAATGTAAGTGTGTGTGTGTGTGTGTGTATGTGTGTGTGTGTGTGTGTGTGTGTGTGTGTGTGTGTGTGTGTGTGTGTGTGTGTGTGTGTGTGTGTGTGTGTGTGTGTGCATGTGTGTGTGTGGGGTGGGTTGTAATTGTTTATATTTGTAGGATACATTATTTTTAGGCCTTACCCGCCCAGTACACTGCCCATTGCCATACTTTACAAGGGCTGGTGATGTTAATCACCTTAGTAGAACCTTGGGACACTCTTCACCCCATAAGCTTCGTGGCACATGCAATAACTGCATAACACTGTAATACCAATGTGTGTGTGTAAGTGTGTGCATACCTGTCTATGTTTGTAGGATAAAGTGTTTTGTGGACCTTGCCCTCCACAACATGCCTCAGTGCCCTACTTTACAAGGGCTGTTGATGCCATTCACCTTAAAAGGAGTGTTGGACAACCCTCAGCCCTATAAGCTCTATGGTGCATGAAATAACCATGTAACAGTATAGTACATATAACTAGATAGATAGGAGTTCTAATCTCAGTCCTGGCAAATTTAAGTATGTGTGTGTGTGTGTGTGTGTGTGTGTGTGTGTGTGTGTGTGTGTGTGTGTGTGTGTGTGTGTGTGTGTGTGTGTGTGTGTGTGTGTGTGTGTGTGTGTGTGTGTGTCTGTCTGTGTGTTTGTAAGTGTTTATATTTGTAGGATACAGTATTTTGAGGACTTACCCTCCCAGTACACTGCCCATTGCCATACTTTACAAGGGCTGGTGATGTTAATCACCTTAGCAGAACCTTGGGACACTCTTCACACATATAAGCTCTGTGGCACATGCAATAACTGCAATAACACTGTAATACCAATAACTAGATAGATAAGGGTTCTAAACTCTATACTGGCAACTGTGATACTGTGTGTATGTGTGTGTCTGAAAAGCATATTCCTGTGGCTGTTGTGGATGTCGGTATATCATTTTAATGCCTGTTGACTCCCTCACCATAGCATTACTTTGCAGAGCCAATTAATGGTGTCTGCTGTACATGCAACATGTTAAACTGTACAGATGATACCAGCCATCTGTACATAAGTATATGGATGGAATACCCAGATATTTGCAACCAATATTCTGTCGGTGATCCATAACAATGGGCATTTATGAGACACATTGCCAAATTGTCACAGTCACTGTAGTGACAGACATGGCAGTAGCAGACCTTGTACCTGTCTGAAACATAATGCTGATAGACAGTCTGTTACTCTATCACTGTATCATATCACCTTGAGCAGTCTACAGACAGACATCAGTGAACACCATATGTGAAGCTGGGGCAAACAGCAAACATTGGGCACACCCATCACATATTGCTGTGACACACATGGGAAATGGATAGCGGAACAGGTCATGCAATTGAATGCACCTTCCAAAGGGTTTGTGTTGTTACATGACAATAGATGTCATTAACCTACAATGTCAGTCTGTCATGATTTTACCAGATGTTGGCCAGAAAACCACATGTACATGACTGATGTGAAGAAATCATGTGTCAGAGATCAGAACAATCTGCACACATATGCAGAGGTCAGAGGTATGACCACCATCTCTACCTATACTACCCAAGCTGTTGAAGCAAAGACTATTCACAAAGCCATATATAATGGGGTGAAAAAGGACACATAATAGGGACACCTACAAACATATAATGGTGATAGCATAACAGGGTTTGCATTAGCATAGATGGTCTGAATGGAATGAAGTGTGCAACTCATAATGTCTGCCATTATGTTATGACTGCAGCCCTCAATGTTTTGTCAACAATTTGCCAGACAGACACAGGTCTAAGAGAAAATGGACTACTGATATGTGGCATGCATCAGGACAGTCTTTGTAAACTGTATGGTTAAGAGGTATGTCTGAACCACCCTGCAGGCTGCAGTCCATGTTTGGCAAGGTGTAACCTGTGCTGACAACTGAAACAGTTAAAAGAGGTCCCAGAACTGTGGGACAAGAGCATGTCATACAGGTCTGTACTGATTGCATAGAGAAATGACTGCACATCAGTAGCACTTAATGTCATGAGAAATACTGTAAGCGAAGGTAATGTCACACAAAGAAGGTGTCATACTAGCATACCAGAGGATATCCTTTGTGTTGCACTTGCCGTGGGCATGCTATGTGCTGCCAACTGTCACATTACTTGTGTCCCACACTCCACAACTGATAATGTCATACACACATTGCATGTTGCCTATGTGTGTGCAATATGTAGACATGAGAAGGCCCTGTGACTACTGTGTTGCCACAAGATAGGTGAATCTGTTGGGGTTAAGGTCATGGCTAGGCCTGTGAGGGACCTAGTGCCAGTACTCCAGTAGCATCCTCTATATGTATGAGCCTGTGCTACTACAGAACACTGAGGTTACATGTATGAAAGCTAGCTGTCTGTGACAAGGGGTATGTATGCAAGGTCACAATGTCTGCCAACAGTGTCTCTCATACACTGTTGCATGCATACACACCTGGTAAACATGTACATATACAGCTGTACCTTGGCTATGAAATGGTCGATGTGTTTCCACTCTGCCATATTCCACATTGGTAATGTGTTCAGGGTCACAGCCTGTAGACACACAGACACTTGGAACATAAACATAATACAGCATATCAGACTACATTCAGTCAGCAGTAATAACACCAAGAATGCATCATGGCTAATAAGATACATACACTTTGATGTGTACCCATAACAAATGCAAGCAGACAGCACCTTACACAGCATTACATAGCTATACTATACTACATTCATCCTGTGCATCAGACCCATATTAATATGGTCCTGCATTGATGGTATGGATGACAGGGATGTGGCACAGGTATCATCATATGTACAGGGTGTGGTGTGGGTTTGCTAGAGGCCTAGGCTGGGCCATATGGTTGACATCATGTGTGTGTTTGGAGGGGTGTTTTATAAATGGGCTGTGTGGATGTGCTGTGTATGTCTGGAGGTGACCTGCCTGTGATAGAGATGTGTGTGTGTTTGTACATGCACAGTCACACCATGTGGTTGTCCTATACAGGGGTATGTTAGACAGCTGTGGACCGTACATGGCAGGGTGTACAGTTCACCGTCTCCATCCACAGACATGGGAACTGGTCCTGTCAGCCATATCACTGGTATCACCAGGCCCAAGGCCAGATACACTGCAGATGGTGACTGCTGTCTGCTGGATCCATATCCCTGATGTGACCAGTCAGGACCACGTGCCCATGGCCTGCTCTAATGTGGTGTGGACAGCACCCCCCTTCAGTAGTGCTGGTGGTACTGCCATAACAGGAGTGTGAAGGTGCACGGCCTCGTAGACTCTCAGCTGATCTTTGTGCTGACCTGTATCCACATGGTTGACTGCCATCTCCCACCACATGCTCCAGCACAGACATCCCATGGTTGAGGATTGCCAAGGTTTCACCCCACCATCTATTCATGACCTCAGTATTGTGATGTGTTGCCTCATCAAGGTTATGTAGGCTGTCACGGATGCCAGGAAGAGTTGCATCCAAGACCCTGAGTGTTTGTCTGCTGTTGCATTTAGTATGTGGCTGTGACTTCATGACAGCCCAAAACATGCATCTGGTGACACCTGCTGTGACGTTTGTGACAGGGGCTTGATGGGCAGCAGTCCTCCTTTGAGTACCTCTGCCCATCCACCTATGTAGGACCATCCCTGCACTCTGGCTATGGCTAGTGTCTGCACTCACACTTGCCATAGTCACCACACTAACCTGTTCCATGCCACTGGGGACAAGGTATGTGTGGGCATTGTGACTGTGTGCAGGGACATTGTGGACGACAGTGAGATGCCAACTGATGGCACAGATTCAGCCCCTGACAACCCCACCTATGCCTCACTATGACCACCATCATCATCAGAGACTGCAGAGACACTGTCATCAGGTTCTGTGTGGGAGGGACCACAACCCCCATGTCCACCTGTGAGGGGAAGACAACATATGTAAATACCTGCACTATAAGGTTTGCTGATACACACGAACACACGCACACACGCACGCGCGCGCGCGCGCACACACACACACACATTCATGCACGCATGCACACATGGACACACACACAGACACATACAGGTGAGGTGGCACAAAGGTATTACACAGACCTCACAATATCCAAATGGTGACATGCACGACAACCAGTCAGACCACAACACACACACTCTGGACAGGCCCTCAACATCATTCAGTGCAGCCATTTCCACTTAATGTTATTACTAATATACACCTCTGGGATACATGGGCAGTGTTAGTAGATGATGGGCCTTCACCTAGCACACATTGCACCCATGTACACATTATTGCTTGTTCACCTGTACAGCACAGTGGTACCTCCTACAGGACATACCTCTCAAGTGTACAGATTTTCACAGAATGTCTAGATGTCTGGCTCATATTTTTGGTCTGTTCCTCAGAAATCCTGTGTTTGTCTCTAACAACTTTTTAAGCTTTCAGTAGATATAATAAGTGTACACATCTCTGTTAACATGCCAGGTATTTATGATATTTAAATGAGACCACAATAAATCATTTCAAAACCTTTCCCACCCTTAATGTGATCTATAAATTGTGCAATCCAATTTAGAAACAAACAAATCTGTTAGGGGTAAAATATAGAAAATGAAATGCGTACAATAGGTTGGGTGCATATGTGTGCACACCCTTAAACTAATACTTTGTTGAAGCACCTTTTGATTTAATTACATCATTCAGTCTTCTTGAGAAGGAGTTTATCAGCATAGCACATCTTGATTTGGCAATATTTGCCCACTCTTCCTTGTGAAAGACCTCCAACTCTGTTAGTTTGCGAGGGCATCTCTTGTGTACAGCTTCAGGTCACTCCACAGATTTTATATTGGATTTAGGTCTGGGCTCTGGCTGGGTCATTCCAAAACATTGATTGTCTTCTGGTGAAGCCATTCTTTTGTTTATTTGGATGAATGTTTTGGGTTATTGTTGTGTTGAAAGGTGAAAGTCCTCTTCATCTTCAGCTTTCTAGCCGACACCTGAAGGTTTTGGGCCAAAAGTGACTGGTATTTGGAACTGTTCATAATTCCCTCTAACTGTACTAAAGCCCCAGTTCCACCTTATGAACAGCAACCCCAAAGCAGGACACAGCCACCACTATTCTTCACCATGGGGATGGTGTTCATCTGTTGATGTGAAGTGTTATTTTTGTGCCAAACATACCTTTTGGAATTGTGGCCAAAAAGTTCAAACTTGGTCTCATTAGACCATTACACATTTTCCCACATGCTTTTGAGGGACTTATGTATTGTTTTTCAAATTTTAGCCAGGTGTGGATGTTGTTCTGTGTGAGAAAAGGCTTCCATCTTCCAACCCTACCCCACAGACCAGACATATGGAGAATACGGGAGATTGTTGTCACATGTGGTACACAACCAATACTTGCCAGAGATTCCTGAAACTCCTTCAGTGTTTCTGTAGGTCCCCTGGCAGCTTCCCTGACCAGTTTTTGTCTTGCCTTTTCATCAAATTTGGGGACGTCCAGTTCTTTGCAACATTACTGTTGTCCCATATTTTCTCCACCTTTTGATGACTGTCTTCACTGTGTTCCATGGTAGTACCCTTCCCCTAGCTGATACCTTTAAACAATGAGATCCTTTTGATGCTTTGTAAGCTCTCTGCGAAACATGACTTTTGCTGTAGCAGGCAACTGAGTAAATGTCAGGAAAATCCTACTAGGGCAGCTAACTGTTATTTGGTGTTAATCAAAGTCTCTTAAATTGATGTCAGGGGTGTACCCAAGAAGACTGAATGCTGTAATTAAATCAAAAGTTACTTCAACAAAGTATTAGTTTAAGGTTGTGCACACTTATGCATCCAGTTTATTGTATGCTTTTTATTTTTCATATTTGTTCCCCTAAGAGATTAGTTTGTTTTTCAATTGAATTGTAAAGGTTATATGTCACATTAAAGGTGGGAAGAGTTTGAAATGAGTTATTGTGGTCTCATTTTTTATATATCACAAAAACCTGGCATTTTAACAGGGGTGTGTACACTTTTTATATCCACTGTATAAGAGTAATATTTAAAATATGTCCCTATTTTTGGGCCTTTGTCCCCCCATTTTATCAGTCTTTGTTCAGATTTCTTGCACTGACAGGTTGTGAGGCATGCTACAGATATATAACATCTCCTGCAAATAGGTCCCTGTGATGACCACTGTGATGCAATGCAGTTAACCCCACCACAAGTGAACATGCACATATTGCAATATGGCTAAGAGTAAAAGTTGTGTGCATGGTAAAATGCATGCCCTTGACATGCCTGGGGTATTGGTGAGCCACAACAGGACAATTCCATACTCATCGGCTTTAGGCTGCAGTCCCACATCCAGACCAGGGGGACCTATGTAGTTTTGGGAGACAGGTATTGTCAGCAGACTCACATGTGGCATTGTTACAAGATGAATGCTGCTTTTCTGCACATGTACAGTACAAGCTCCAATACTACACAATTTGTTGTCCTTCACCATAGATGTGCACTTATGTGCATTACAAAACCTCACTCACAACTGCACTTTGACCTGATATATGCATCTAGATACTCTACGGATGCCAATATGGCTGCTACAATAGTCGATTAATATTCACTGGAAACTTACCTGCACTCACCTCATCTGTTGTCTGCATGCCACCCACCTTCACAATTTGAATATCTTAACTTTGCTGTTGGTGAGTGGTGGGTTCCCCAAGGTTGGCAAGGAGCTCCTCCAGAGGTGTAAATGGGGCCTGCATAGCCGGACACCCACCTGTGGCTGTACGGTTCCTGGCTATGGTAGTAGCCCTTCACCGGGCATGGCAGATGAGGTCAGTCGCACGATGCCTGACCTGCTCATATATTCATGCATGCTAGCCCATGTCATTTAACCTGTGGATGAGGTCATCCCACAGGGCAGTCTGCTCCTGCAGATCCTGTTGGGTATGGCCAAACATCACTCCATGGTACTGGATTATGCTGTCAATGATTGCTGATGTCTCAATTTACATGTAGGGTGGCTGTCTGGCTTGTTGCATTTCACCTGAAAGACATAAACAGGTAAACACATCACAGGAACTCATACATTGGTCAACTTTATTTACAGAATGTGCATATCAACATTGACTAGCATTACCCACCACATACGACCACATCATACCCTTGTCAGCTATCAGCACAGTATAAGCTTGCATTGCACTCCTAGTCATAATGTGTCATGTTCCCCCCATTGAGGGCCAGTGAATTGCATAATCGTCCATTCATCATTCACTTTTGTGTAGAGGGATGACAGTGGCCTTCTTCCATGCAGATGGGATGTTGATGGTGCTCAGGCTTTTCTTGACCACAGTGTGTAATGGAGCTAGGAGCACATGCCTGAGTTCATCTAGGATGCAGACAGGGATGTTATCAGGTCCCATGGGGACTTAATTTTGTTGCCTTTGAGTAGGCATTATGGACCTGCTCCCTGATGATGAGGAGAGGGGTGCAGGTTCTGTGCATATCCACCTATACTGATGGGAGGACAGGGGGTGATGTTTTCACTTAACCTGTCTGCAGTGGGTTGGCTATAGCTATGGCATGTGTGTATGTAGTGTGATTGACCTCCAGTACAGGGTGGGTCTGGTTGTTGCCTCTGAGATTAAAGATATATGTGAAGACGGCCTTGTGATTGGCCTTGGTGGATGTGTCCAATTTGTACTCATAGTTAACCTTACATTGTTTCATCTATGACCTTATATGCTTGTTCAGACAAATGTGGATGAGCTTCCAAGTTGGTGCCTGCTCGTATTTGGCCCTGTACAGCCAATATAGTGAACTATTCTGTGGTTTGTGTATTGCTGCTGTCCACCAAAAGGGATTACTCTACCTTGGTGGAGGTGAGTTTTATGAACCGGGTATTGCTGAGTCCATACAGCTATGTAGGTGCCCATATAGCTGTTTGTAGTAGGCATGGACATGAGGTCATAACACAGTTGGACACTTTCTCCAATTTCATGATAATCATGCTTATTTTAGTACCCATGTCTGTGTCAGAGCAATCCAACAACCAGTAGTTGTAGAAATTTATGTCTGTTGGATGCACAGAAACTAAGATTACACACATGTACAACATATATAGCTTATTTACCTGACATTTTGCATCTTGTGTCTGTTGTTTAGGCTTCCAGCTACACCTACTCATACATACATGTGCACATAAAATACCTGATATACATTTCTGTTCTGTGTCAGTATGGCACACTGTATTTGCACTCTTGCTGCTCAGTCATACTTCTCAACCTGTTGGAGCAGGACATTGGGACGATGGCACACATAAATGGGGGCAATGGCACAAAATTAGTGACACATTATTAATATTGCTGTAATATACATAAGTCAGTTAATAGCACAGTAGGATTTGCATTCACAGAAATACCCTGGAGGATGTCCGACATTCATATGTATGTTAGGGTCTATATTACATCAACAAGCAGTTAAATGTTCGAATCTCTAAAGGTCGACCTTTAAAGATTGAACATTTAAATGTTTGAAAATGTAATAAAAACAAAATAAAGAAAACAAAAATTAAGAAAAGGGTTTTAACGGGGGGGGGCAAGTCTCCCTGCACCCCCCACACCCCCGCTACTTAAATATACCAACTCCGAGATCGCACATCAATGCACTACAGTGCGGAAATGGGAAATTTCCCCTTCACTACACTGTAGCGTGATCTTGTAGTTGGTATATTTAAGTAGGGGGTGTGGGGGGTGCAGAGGGGCTTGCCCCCCTGCCAACACCCTTTGGGTTATGTATTTATTACATATTTATTTATTTTTTTATTTTTAAAGATTTTCAAACATGTAAATGTTCGATCTATAATGGTTGACCTTTACAGATTCGAACATTTACGTGTTCGTTGATCTAATATAGACCCCTATGTTATTATGTTCTGATGGCAGTCTTCACAGATTTGCCAATGATTTGCCAGACATAACACAACTCTATGAGTAAATGACTACAAATATGAGGCACACATGTGGTCAGTGTGCAGAACACTGGACAGTTGAATGGTATGAGCTCAGTATATCACATGCAGTTCAACACACACTTCTGTGACAGTAGTTTACTAGGCACGTACCTTTATAGGTCTCTTAGATTTGAAGACACACATGTGTATCATAGTTTTATTCACATGTAACATATGGATATTTACAATGTCCCAGTAGCTGGCCTAGGAGTGTCACAGTCAGCATTGTTCAGTAGACACTCCAGTAGTAGTCATATGTGAGCTGTCCTTTCCTGGGGTGACTCAGGGGCTTGAGCTTTGATTTATGTCACCACAGACAGAGCCAGATGTTATGACCATAGGTGCTGATCAGCAATATATCAATACAGCAAGTCTTGTTGAGACATATTTGTTTAACTTCCTATTTCCCATTATTGCATACCCCCTACTGCATTCCATTGCATGCTTACTTGTTTGACATACCTGTTTTTTTTCCTCCAAGTATTCTTGAATTTCCTTCTCTCTCTCTCTCTCTCACTCTCTGTGTCTAAACATGTAGAGGGATAGACCTGTTTTGCTTAGGCAGCAGCTTGCCTTTTGAAGGTAATGTTCATGAGCAGGTGATGGCCTGTGTTGGTGTCCCCTACTTGCTAATTGCATGCAGAACAGCTGTGCTGTTATTCCAATAGCCAATGGCATGGCAACACACTCCTATAACTGAGTACTTCATGTGGGCATTGCGCCTTTTCCTTGCCTGTGAGGAAGACATCATGGATGTGTGTGAACTACAGCATCACAGAGGGTAGGTGGAAATATCTCTTACACCAAGACATGTGGAGACAGCCCAACAAAATGGGGGAGAAGGTTCCAGACTTAGGGACAGAATTTAAGTATAGCTGTTATACAGTTGGAATAATGCTAGTTTAACAGGGTTTGTCTGGACATGCATTTTCTGTGTGATTTCAAGTCTGACAGTGTTATGTGGATGACATAACACTCAACTGTAGGGATAACCACAGAATGGCCAGAGGTTTAAACCTTATGTTTTGTCTGCTCCTCAGACAGTTTTTGTCCTTGGTAAATCAGTGAGATACTCTGAGGATTGCAGTCAGTAAATGCTAACATCCATTTGTGTTTCTGACTTCATATCCCTCAGAAAAGATATGTTACAACAAACCCTGTAACACCAGCAAAATTTTCAGTTTATAACAGCAATATTTCAAATATGCTCCTGTTTTTGGGCCTCTGTCCCCCAATTATGTGAGGCTTTGTCCAGATGTCATGCACTAAGAGCATGATAGGTATGGTATATCATTATTTAGTGCCTTTATTCCTGATATTGTCACAGTGATGTAGCAGAATCCCAGACATGCTATGAGGAAGAGTTCATTTATATAAGGCCAAAGCCTGGACATTCTGTGGGAATCTGTACAGTTGAGAGGTCTGTGTATGTCTGGCCATTGTTAACAGACTGTCAGGATTGTGAAGCAGTGTAGTGTGTAAATGTTAGTTGGGCTTTGCAGGGAGGGGGTAGATGTGAGTGTCATGGGCCCTTTTCTATCTGATTGTGCATGCTGCTCCAGTTTCTGGTGGTCTATCGGCTGTATATTCTTGTAGGGGCAGACTGACACATGTCCCTTACCACCTCAGGATTCCTACTACACTGTGACTTGGTGCAGTATATGTAGGGATAGTGTGTGAGTGGAAAACAGGAAATTGTTGTTCACACAGTCATTATACTTTAGTGTTCAGTTGGCTACCGGTATGTCACTGTGACTGTGGTGCAGTTGTTTGTGGGTATGCACTTTCACACCAATGTCTGTTTTTCACTACTGTTACATCCCTGTAGTGCCTGATATATTTGCAAATTCATGTGTAATTCTCCATAGCTGAGTTGGGTTAGTGTTGTGTCAGTATAACTGTAGTTTAGACAGTGCTTGGTGACATGCTTGGCAGCTCAGTGTAGTTACCCTAAAGTTATGTTATGTCCAGATATTCATAGGATGTCCAGTTGTCTGGCTCATATCTTTGGTCTGGCCCCATAACTGTTGTGCATTTCTGACAAATCAGTGGGATGATGTGCACATTGAAGTCACTAACTAATGAGAAGCAATTGAATCCTGGACTTGTGATATTTTAGTCAATATATATTAGAACAGACGGTGTTACTGCAACAACTTTCTCAGCTTATCTACTCAAGTATTTCAGACATGTCCCTATTTTCATGCCTTTGTCCACCCACTTTGTCAGGCTTGGTCCAGATTCGTTGCACTAAGGGGTTCTGAGCATACCTCTCACATGCCCGGATTGTCACAGATATCCAGGTTTTTGGCTCATATTTTTGGTCTGTTCCACAAATTATTTGTATTTTTCTGGTAAATCACTGTGATGAGCTGAGGATTTATGTCAGTAAATAATGACATACATTTCAGTTTCAGACCTAATATCCTTCAGAAAATTTATGCTGAAACAAACCCTGTTACTTTAGCAACTTTCTAAGTTTATAAGAGCAACAGTTAAAATATGTCCCTATTTTGACCCATTGTCCACCCATTTTGACAGCGTTTGCCCAGATTTCTTGCACTAAGAGGTTGAGAGTTATGGTTCTGAGGTATGACTGCACTACATGTTATATACATATATATACATATATATATATATATATATATATATATATATATATATATATATATATATATATATATATATATATATTATATATATGCGTGTGTGTGTGTGTGTGTGTGTGTGTGTGTGTGTGTGTGTGTGTGTACAAAACCTGACTGATTCCACATTTTCCCCTACTGTTAAATGACTCTAGAGCATGATATGCTAGAAAAAGCATCAGAAATGTTTACAGCTCAGATGGTGCAGTGGTACAGTGTTCTGACTATTGTATACAGAGTCCTGAGCTCGAGACTTGGCAGAGCTGCTTGTTTTGTTGCTGGACAGAACAAGGGCTGATGGAGACAGAGTCAATAAAGCATTTTTAAGCAGTTGTAAGCTGGTTTGCATGGTTTTGCACAGAGCTAGGTGATGCTAACAGATGGCTAAGTCCTTTTAGCTTTGCTTAGCACTGCTTTTTCCCACTTACACCCATGCTAATTTTAATTAAAGAAAAGAAAAAAGCATGATATGAAAATGGTGAAATGGGGCAAACAGGGGGGTAAAACATTAGGAAAACCAGCTATGAATGTGCAGGACACTTGTAGAAAAGGATTATAGCTCTAAATTTCTTCTGGAGCAACAGCTGTGAATAATGTGCAGAATTTGGAATTTACAGCCTCATACCCCACAGGGAGGGGTGTTGGTGACAGACATTTGTAGAATAATTTGTGGGTAGATTGATTAATTTCAGTGTACATGTGGGCAAAATGTAGACCTATGTATGGGGCAATGATTGATTTTTTTTTTTTTTTTTTTTTTTTTGCGGGACAGATGCCTTTTTTTTTTAAATTGAGAGTAGGATGTTGGGGAAGGGCTGTAGGTAGTACCTGTCACACACCCCCTACATTGCTTCCAATCCAGACATCCTGCTTTCAGTGTCCATGACACTGAAAGCACTTGGAAAGTGACATACGGCACTTTGACAATGCAGGGGGTGTGTGACAGAACCTATCACACACCCCCTGCATTAATTTCTTGATCCCCTATCTATTTCTGTGTCGCAGACAATGTTTTACTATTTTATTTGATGTCAGTGTTCCTGGACACTGAAAAGCATTTAAAAAGTGCCATTCTGTACTTTCTGAGTGCAAGGGGTGCATTAGATGTCCATGTACTACTTAAACACACCCCGGCACTCAGTAGTGTTCCTGTCCATTTAGCCTTAGCAGTAGTGCAGCTTCATGAATATGCAAGGCGTGCTGCTGTTAAAGCTAAGCGGAAATGGACACAGTCCACTCCTTGCAGGAATAGTACTATTCCTGCACAAAGTTTATTGAATCTTGGTGTGTGTGTGTTGTTATTGCACTGACGTGAGGGTTAACTTCTAGACATAGGGTGCAGTCTGACAGACAATGTATATTTTCCGAGGACAGGATTAGGTTGTAACACACACAGATCTAGGAAACTTCACAGTCCTGAATTTTCATTATAATACCCCAATATCTAGTAATGGTGGCAATATTTTTTATTATTTATTTATTTAGTTAGTTAGTTTTGCTCCTCATTTGCGCAAGTTTTGTCAAAGTGCACTGATGACTGGCAGCATTTTGACGCAGTAAACTAGTGTCCACTGTACAAGGTACAAATTTAGACATTTAATTTGTCATGCCATCAGTAGTGCATTTTACAGTGGCACAAGTGTGCTTTGCTGCAGTACTCTGAACAAAAGAGAAGAAATTCCCCATTGCTTCTTCAAATCAGTGTAGTACACAGGTTAAATGAAATGGTTTTAAAGAAACAGGAAAGAGGATGCAGGTTTTGAATCTAGTTTGAAGCTCCATGCTGATTGAAATGTTCCCAGCAGATGTGTATATGCAGCTTGTTCTTTGTTGTGTGTCATATTAATTGTTATACATGTTTTTATGCCTGCGTAATTTCCATACTGCTTATCAGAGTGCAAACAGGGCTTACAAATGAAGAAAAGAGTGAACAATCTTATTTCTGTCATCTCCATTAGCCCAAACAGTTTTGGCACCAATGGGCAGCATTCCTAATGAGTGAGTGATGTGCACATTCTGCATACCTGTTTCTGTGACAGAAGCTATAAATGCAGTGCCTTTATCTCCTTGACAGAGTTTCTCCAGGGTTCATATCCAGACAGTGTGGAGGCAATGCAGACAATATTGCACCAGATGTACGATTTACTTTCATCAGAACATCATATACTTTTTTTTCTGTTTATTACCTTGTGCATGTCACACAATCAGGCCTACCTGCTTAATGAAAAATGTTACAAAATTTATTTTGGAAGCCTTCTGTAATCAAAAAGGTTTAGCAACAATGAGCAGAAGTCAGGACTCTAGACAGTACTGAGTGGAGAACAGCCAGTAGCTCAGTAATTGCCTCTGGCACAAGGTGCAAGTGCACTGACAGTAGAGATAAAGCACAGGTGACCTAGGGTCAAATCCAGAGAGCACTTATTTTTCAAAGGGTGTCAGAATGCAATTTCTAACAACACTTTCATTAGGAAGGTAAGACTACATACAACTGGATATCATAATTATGTTTATTTCAAGAAATGTGTCATTAATTCCTTGATAGATACATTGTTTTCTTAGTATCATATCTCATAAGGGATTTAATTATAAAACACAGTTGAATATGTGTGTGTAACTGTTTTAGCAGGATAATTATGATAATTAATTAACAATTCACTTGCATGTATGTAATGGACAGAATACTAAAAATCAACTCCTCTCCTCACATAGTCCAACTTTGTGATTAGGACAGTGTCTTTTTGTGTCTTTCGGCTTTTCCCGGTTAGGGGTCGCCACAGCGGAGCTCCGGTCTGCTAATGATTGGCAGTATATTTTTTACGTGCCGAGTTTGCCAGCCTGATGAACAACCTTCAACGAAGGTATGCCCATTCAAGCATGCCTCCACACAGAAGACGCTCTAGCTGAGAATCGAACGGCACAACATCTTGCTGTGAGGCGACAACGCTACCGCAGCACCACCACCACAGTTTTTGTGATTAGGACAGTATGTGTTGTGAATTATGTCTGCATCATACCCTAGCCTATATTAATCCGTTTATGAAGTCCATCTGATATACATTCATAAACAGTAATAATGACTCTTTCATGGGAATGCATTTCACGGGTCTTCCTAAAGTCGCACACAGACAGGCATATGCGATGCATATCTACATTCATACTGAATGCAATTTATCTATAATGGACATGTTTGAAAGGAAGATCTCCTGCAGCACTGACAAATAATCACAATTGATTGAAATTTACGCATTATTGTTTCCTTAGATTTGATTCTCACATTGGTCAACAAACTTTTTAGAGTGTGTAATTCCAGAAGGTTATGTGCCAGGTCTTCCTATTTAACTTCCAAAACACCAAGGATAGCAATCAAAGCCAATGAATCTGTCAGTGTTGACCATCTGAAAAAGTATGAAGAGGTAGATCATCACATATAGCAATTCTTACTGCCATGTTTCACACCTTCATTGCTGTTTGATACAATACACTCCACTTTGTTTGCAAATGCCACTATGTGCTTTCCATTCAGCAAATGCAGTTGGCATTGTCGTGTGTGTTTGTGCAGTCACTGTTAAACACCAGATTGGAATTTTCCGCCAGTTCATCCTTAAAGTTGCTGCTTGACTGGTGTAGCCATGGCTGGTGTGGGAGATGATGTTGCTGAATTAAGAGCACATATGGGCTGTTGAGGAGTCCAGGATTTTTGTGGCACTCCCTGTGAAGCACTACAGCTGTAGACTGCTGCAGGGGGACTATACTGGGACCCAGTATAATACTAAGGCTTGGAGCAAGATAGACAAAGGCTGTCTCCAGTACAACTGACATCCTATGCAGTGGAGAGAATTGTCATTACCACTATAGTGACCAGAAATGACACAAGAAGGATATATTTTTCCAATGGGAAGATGAGTTTAGAACTACTGACATCCTTCAGTTGTGTAAGCATACTAACCCATCTCCATAAAATGATATAGAATTATAGAATGCATTACCCAGCCAAGACTTTTATTCAATACACGTTCATGTCTCTTCTTCTCTGCTGTACAGCTGCTGAAGACATTGCAGCAAACCCTGAGGAGCACTGAGAGAGGTTAGCTTACCTCAGAGAGGCATGAGGTATATATGTATTAGGTCTAATAACTATTGTCATTCTATGCAATATGCCAATACTGTAATAATTAGCTGTACTTATGATATCATAGCAATGCAACTGATTAATGGTAAAACAGAGTGAGACCTTCCCATCATATCTGGATGTGGCAAAGGTATATAGACTGGATAATCATAACTGTTTATTTTCTGAAATCATATAGTCACATGATATGCCATGGATCTAATTCTCATCCCACCCCTACTGTCCTGTTTTTTTGGGGGGATGGGATATTTTATATGGCTTAAAATTATTTTGATGTCATACATTTCCACTTAGAAAAACTGACATACAGTACACAGAGGTGGACTGACCAATGCAGATTGGCCTGCCATCTTTTCCAGGTTGCAGCACCAACACCCAGCATTTCAGGGTCCCAAGCTGTCATCACTCACTCCACCACTACTGCCCTATCTGCCTAATCTGTATCAGGAGGCTCTGTCCCAGCAGCGGGTGCACTGCTAGCCCCCTGAAGTAGTACTAGTAGAGGTGGTGATTTTGTCACCCGCAAAGAGCTTACAGGGCTGGTAGTGGGTTTAATGCAATGGAGCCCCGGTGCCCAAATTGGCTGAGTAGAAAAGGAGCTTCATTACTGTGATGCCCCCACTCTAGCATACACTCTGAGACAGTAATCAAGGAGCCTGAATCTTCACCACTGGTATTGGAGAGGGGCATTCGCTTTGAACAAAAATGGAAATACCCAGTATTTCCAGATGCAGCTCTCTGCATCAAGCACAGTTTCTCTTACAAGAACACAGGGAACACACTCACTCCAGGGGGTCTGGATTTCTATATTTGTCTCCCTCCAGGTCCACAGTAAAAATCCCCACTGATACAGTTACAAGGTTAAGAACTCAGTCAAGTGTCCAAGCCAAGTTCTCCAACACCTTCTCTGTGAAACCAGTGCTTCATGTCCCTGCTACAAGCATCTGACACACACACTCATTGAGATTTGATTTTCACACAAGCACACACACACACACACACACACACACACACACACACACACACACACACACACACACACACACACACACACACACACACACACACACACACACACACACACACACACACACACACACACACACACACACACACACACACACACACACACACACACACACACACACACACACACACACACACACACACGCACATGCCTGAGAAAGGCTGGTTAAGATTTACTAGCCATGCCCTCTTCTGCTCAGATTATAAGGTAGTTACACTGCTACCAGACACTACAAAGCCAGCTACTCTAAGGCTCTTGCAAGGGTAGCAAATAGTACTGAATGAAATTAATATTAATGCTAATGGTAAGGTTGACCAAACAGCCAGGCTTTCAGAAGTGGCCACAGTGCCACCAATAGATATAAGTACCTCAAAGATAATAATATTCTCTATAGGACCAGCTGCAATGAAAGGTTTAAATATATTTAATAATAAATAATAAAAGAATATGAAAATAGTAAATATCAATTAACAATAAACACCAGTGGTTTAATCATAGAAAATATTAAAAAAATAACATAGGTTGACAGGTTCACACAGTTACAGAAAAAACAATACTTAACTAATCTCACTATATTTTCCTGACTGATCTAAAGAATTATTATTCCCTGGTTACTGACAAGAGCAATGCAAGATGATATAGGTGAGAGATCTTTCATTGTCAGGTTACAAAAAGAGAGTGCAATCAGACTTCAATCTCATCCAGTAATGAAATATCATTTTTACTGATGGATTACAGAATGACATCACATACATCTGGTCATCTGACTTCTGGTTCCCATGCTATCCCTCTTGCCTAAAGTTGTAAGGATTTAGCACATATGTGTCAATAATACATACACATAGCCTTGCTAAGATCAGCTGCAGCTCCTGGAAGTCATAAAACAATTTCAAATCTCCACCCTTCCAGAGTAGCAATTAGTTCACCCCAAAGACAATGCAGAAATCTTCCTAGTACAGATCTTTGTCTCTGCCTACATTGAGAACTGTAAGATACAATCTTTATGGCCTAAGCCAGGTATTTTAATTTCAAAATTTTCCACTTACACAACAAATTCTTTGCTGTAATCTGGACTGGATAATGCAAGGGGTCCTCCCAAAGCCATTTTAAGCTTTTGGAATGCCTGCTCACAGGTTGGGGTCCACACTAACTGTTCCCAAGAATGGCCTCACCTGCTTTTTGGAAACAGGGGCAAGCCATGCCTGAATAGCTTCCACTTTCACAGGTTCTGGCCTGATCTTACCAATCCCCACTCAATATCCTACTTAGGAGACCTGTGCCATACCCACATGACACTTACTGGGCTTAATGATCAACCCTGCCCTTTGCAGTTTGCCCAGGACCTCTCTGACATGCTAAAGGTGCTCATGTCAGGAATGACTGTATATGGCAATATCATCCAGGTAAGCAAGGGCATAATCACCTGCTCCTGCTAAGATATGATTTACCAGCCTCTGAAAGGTCACTGGGCATTTTTCATCCCAAAGGGCATCTTTATGAACTTGTATAATCTGAATGAAGTCACAAATGCAGACCTCTCTCTAGTGGTGGGAGTCAACTGCACCTGCCAGTAGCTCTTGGTCATATCACTAGTGGCCATATACTTAAGACAACCCAGCTGCTTTAAGGCTTCATCTGTCCTGGGCATGGGGTAAGCATCTGACTCTGTGTACCTATTTAGTTTTCTGTAGTCCACGCATAACCTGGTGCTGCCATCTTTCTTTGGTGCCAGCACCACTGGGGAGGTCCAGGGACTGCTGGACTCCTGAATTACCCTGATTTCCAACATTTTCTATATCTCCTCCCTCAGAGTCTGTCTGATTTACTCAGGCACTCTGTAAGGGGCCTGCTTGATAGGCCTTTGGGATCCTATATCCACATGCTACTGCACCAGGTAGGTGAACACAGTTTTTACATTGAATATGCCCCAAAACTCTGTAACACTGCTCAGATTTCTCAAACCTAGGTAGGGGATAGCAGCAGTTATATTGCTACCCCTTCCACTGAAGTGTCAGTCCAAGCTTCACTGAGGAGATCAGTCACTAGATCCCCCTCATACTCCTCCTGCCATCCACTGCAAATACTCAGCACCAGGCCTTCCTATCATGGTAAGGTGTCATCATGTTAAGCTGGGACAATCTGTGCCCCTTCCTCCTGCCTATCAGTTCTACCTTGTAGTTTACATAACTGACCTTATTTACCACTTTGAAGGGTCCTTCCCAAGCTGCCTGTAGCTTATTGTGTCTGATAGGAATGAGAACCATAACTTGCTGTCCTACAGCATATTCTCAGACTTGAGTATTTCTGTCATACTGGACCTGTTTCTGCTGTTGGGCTTCTGCCAGGTTCTCGTGGGCTAAGCCCATGAGCTCCCTAAGTCTTGTCCTGAAGTATAGGACATATGTTACAATGGGTCTACTTCTCTTCATCGAAAGTACATCACTTCAAAATAGAGAAGTAGACCCACACTTACACGAAAGTGCATTTAACCAAAAGTGCACTTCCGCAAAGAATGGTTCAACGAACCATTAAGGAACACTGAGGCATCAAAGCACACTACAGTGGGGAAAAGGGAATTTACCTGTTTCCCCACTGTAGTCTGATCTCGGAGTTGGAATATTTAAGTAGAGGGGGTGTGGGGCGCACAGCCCCCCAGTGCAGGGGGACTTGCCCCCTGCAAAACAGTGTTTTGGTGTCCCTGGTCAGTTCATTGAAACATTCTTCGCAAAAGTGCACTTTTGGTTAAGTGCACTTTTGTGTAAGTGTGGGTCTACTGTTCTTTTTTGAAGAAGTGTTCTTTCGATGAAGTGCAGTAGATCCATTACAACAGACTCCTTGTGGTCTCCCCTATTCATCAAAAATCAAATCTAAAGGCCCCTCAACCTATGCCCTCACAGCAACTCAAAGGGATAAAACTTGTGCATTTCTGGGGCACCTCTCTGCGTGCAAACAGCAGATGGGGCAAATATCTGTCCCTCTCTCTCTCTTAAACTGGTCTGTAAATGCCCACAGCATGGTCTTTCATGTAGAGTTTAATGTCTCCACAAGACCATTAGTTTGGGGATGGTAGAGGTGGTTTTTACATGCTTCACTCCACAGCATTTCCACAGACAAGCAAGCAGGTCTGGCTTGAAATTGGTTCCTCTGTCAATCTGTATTTCCGCAGGCAACATACCCTGCTGAAAATCTCTAACAAAGCATTTGCCAGCTTCTCTGTCTCGAAGGAGGACAAAGTCACCACTTCAGTGTATCTAGTTGCATAATCTGCTAACACCCAGATATATGTCTTCTCTGTGGAACTTGGTGTACTCAGAGGCTTCATAATATCCATAGCTACCCTCTGAAATGGCTCATTAATCACAGACAAAGGCAACAAAGGAGCGTTGACCTGGTCTCCTGCCTTGCCTACTTTTTGGCACTGCTCACAGGTCCTGCAATACCCAGTTACATCCCTTGCAATCCCAGCCAATAAAAGTTCTGCATAATACATTTCTTAGTATGTGTTACACCTATATGACATGCAAAAGAATGTCATGGGCCATGGCTAGAAGTGCAAAATGCTAGGCTCTAGGCACTACCAACCACTGTATTACCTCACCTTCTAGATCTCTCAAAGGTGTCCACTCTCTATGCAATAACCTTTTGTTTCAGTATACAGACCTTCCTTTTCCTTGAGAATCAGGCACCTCCCTAGCTACCTTCCTCAAGCTTCTTAATGTAGGGTACAAGACCTGAGCTTGTCTCAGATCTGTCTTTGTAACTCTTCCCAGCTTCCCTTCTACAGGAAGTCTAGTATCCTCTGACAGTAGTGCCTGACTCTCAGGCAGGGTACTACCACTCAACACTGCAATTGCAGTCACTCTGTCCAAGGAAACATCATTACCTACCAGCATGTGTGGCTCACCTTCAGGCTCACTGCTACAGGGTAGCTTCCTCCTGAAATAGCCACCTCACCAGCCCTGGCTTCAGGTGTGAAGTCTGTCTGGGTCTCCCTAGGCTAACAGACCCACATGCCTGTCTCCAAGCCTGACTGCATGTAACTGCATGCACACAAGGTGCTGCATTATAAAAATCATTCCCTAGCAAGACATCTCCAGGGATATCCTCAAACACACACACTTGCTTGCTTCCTTTTCATTCTCCCAGTCAAGGTAAACCCTCACCAAAGTCATTTGGAATGGGGTCCCTCCTAAAGCTCTGACTGAAGTGGACTGCCCAAGCAAGTACTGCTCCTCTTTTACCACAGCAGACTTCATAATAGTTATGCTAGAGATTGAGTCTCTCTTAGCAGTGGCCTGTTTTACATCCACTAAGCTAGGATATAATGTCTGCTGATAGTGGGGTAGCCCTGTTCTCTCCTCACAGCTTACCACTGGCATGCTGTTATTGCCACTTGCTGGCTTCCTGAGATTTTGTTCCCTACCTTGCATCTGTGGACATTTATATGATGCATGGCCCCACTGGTTACATTTAAGACATTTAACCCTTGATCCTGGCCTTGTACCTGAACTAGTGCCTTCCCCTCTTACTGGTGGACTCTGTTGGGGTGGAGTAGGCTGCCCACCATGGGTTCCATTATATCCATGTGCACCACTGGGTATCCCTTTCCTATGCCCTGCTTGCTAAGTAGACATCCCCCTTTTTTTCCCAGCTCATCTGCAGAGTTACACTCAAGGTCTGCCAACCAATTTCTCATGTCCTCATGAAAAGTGATCAGGGCTTGTTCCCTCACTAAAAGGTGTGCTATCACTTCAAAAGTGGTGAACTGACACCCACTTACCCACCTATGAAAGTAAGTGCTTAACATAACAATATAACCACGCACACTTTCATCTGCCTTGTGTCTTTGCTCACAAAATATTTTTTCAGTAAGCTTCACGGGTTAAATTAAAACATTCAAGTAAACATTTCTTTACTTTGTCATAGTTTAAACAATATCAGGCAATTTTGAAGCAACAGTTACAGCTTTACCATGGTGTAACAGGATCAGGAACCGTACCCAGAGCCCTTGGTCAACATTATACTGTTTACATACTCTTTCAGATATATGAATCAAAATTATCACCCTCTGTAAACTGGAAGAAATGTACTGACCTTTATTGCTTTTGGGGCTTGGTTATTTATTTCCCCATTACCTCCATTACCCTGGCAAAGAGTCAGCATCTCCCGCTCATGTTGATGCTGCTTCTCATTTTCTTCAGCCAACAAATGCCAC
The DNA here is from genome assembly GCF_019279795.1 of Protopterus annectens. Lineage (NCBI taxonomy): Eukaryota > Metazoa > Chordata > Ceratodontiformes > Protopteridae > Protopterus > Protopterus annectens. The sequence goes on from NC_056744.1 coordinate 291,782,021, forward strand.
AGTTTCTCTGCTGATTCTAGTCCAAATATTTGGCCTCCAGTTCAAGTCTCTTTAACTCCAGATGGATTTTTAAGTTCTCTGAGGAAAAGGTGAACTGTCCTGTTTCTGAGGGCTGTGAATCTCCATCACCAGACAAGTTATCCTTCTGATTGCTGGTCTGAGCTGTGACTAAGGCTGAAATCATTTTTTCTTTAGTCAGATTGACATGCATCAGTCCTTTTGCTTCACACACCTTGGCCAACTGGTTCTTTTTCAGCTTGCCATAATCTTTTGCTAGCATCTTTGCCTACTTTCCCTGACTAAACTAAACTATCTAACAAAAATAAATAAAATTGTTGTGAAATAAAACTCTGAATGTTTAATTGTGGCTCCTGAGAATACAGAAACACCTTCAGTGACAACTGCCTACAGGCTACAGAAGTTCAATGAATATCCCACCACTACATCCAATATGTGATGTCCCCACTCTCAGTCAGTTATCAAGGAGCCTGAATCCTCACCACTGGCACTGGAGAGGGATGTTCACTTGGAATAAAAATGGATACACCCAGTATTTCCAGATGCAGCTCGCTGCATCAAGCACATTTTCCCTTAAGAGCACACAGGGAACACAATCAGTCTGGGGTCTGGTGTTCTCTATCTATCTCCCTCCAGGTCCCCAGTAAGACTTCTCACTGGTACAGCAATAGGGTTGAGACCTCAGCCAAGTGTCTAAGCCAAGTTCTCCAGCACCCTGTCTGTGAAACCAGTGCTTTGTGTCCTTGCTCCAAGCAGCTGACACATACACACACACACACACACACACACACACACACACTCTTTGAGATTTGATTTTCACACACACACACACACACACACACACACACACACACACACACACACACACACACACACACACACACACACACACACACACACACACACACACACACACACACACACTCGGAAAGGCTGGCATAGATTTACTACTTATGCCCCCTTCTGCCCATACTATAATGTAGCTACACTGCCACCAGTCACTACAAAGCCAGCTACTCTATAGCTCTTGCAAGGGTATCTAATTATACTGAGTGAAATTAATATTAATACAAGTGGAAATGTTGACCAAACAGCCAGTCTTTCAGGAGTGGCCACAGTGTTACCAATAGATATAAGTACTCTAAAAGGTTAAAATATTCTCTAAAGGCCAGCCACAATGAAAAATTTAAATATGTTTAATAATAAATAATAAAAGAACATTAAAATACTAAATATTTATTTACAATAAACACCAGAGTTTCATTCACAGGAAATATTAAAAATAACACAGGTAGACAGGTTCACACAGTTACAGAAAAACAATGCTTAACTAATCTGGCTATATTTTCCTGACTGAGCTAAAGAATTATTATTCCCCTGGTTACTTACTAGAGCAAGGCAAGATTAAGTAGTAGGTGAGACATCCTTCTTTGTCAGGTTACAAAAACAGAGTGCAATGAAACTTCAGTCTCACCTAGTATTAAAATATCATTTTAGTGGTGGATTACAGAATGACATCAGTAACATCTGGCCATTTGACTTCTGGTTCCCATGCTACCCCCTTGGCTAGAGGCTGTCAGGATTTAGCACATATGTGTCAATAATACACACACCAGAGCCTTGCTAAGATCTGCTGCAGCTCCTGGAAGTCATTAAACAATTTAAAACCTCCACCCTTCCAGACCAGCAATCAGTTCACCCCAAAGACAATTCAGAAAGCTTTCTAGTACAGATTTTTGCCTCTGGTTGCACTGAGAGCTGTAAGATACAATCTTTATGGCCTAAGCCAGGTACTTTAATTTCAAACTGTTTTCAAAGTTAGGTGGATTGAGATTAACCTCTTCTCTTCCAGTATACTCTGTTAAAACATATACATTTAAACAGTTAAAATAATACATGTATATTTCTTTTTCTGTCCAGCAGGGCATACTCTTGGTACATTTTTAACACAAGCAGCTTTACAAATGCATTTTTCAACACAAACATCTGTTCAAATCAGTTTGATATACAAATAACATAATTCTTTACAAAATTCCAACTAGCTATGCTGGCATATGTTACACATCCACTGCCCTACTTCTCTTGGGATAGCTGGAATTACCTTACATCATCATAGCTGCATTGCTAAGACAATGCAAAGTCATATAATACTGAGACAGGACACAGTGATGACAGTTCTGAAGGTGAGAACTTGATTCTCACTGTTCTAAGGCTTGGCCTGGGTGTGCCTCCGATGTCCCTTCCTATCTCCAGTCATGGTATACCCCAACCTTTTATATCCATTAACATGCTTGTCTGTTTTGTTTGCCCTGTATGTCTATGTCTGCTTCCTCACCTAACTTTCCTAGCTGACCTTCAAGTTCGTAAGCACCTTCCACAGCATTCCTCTCTCTTTGAAACAAAAAAGGTGAAAAATGGGCACCTGTCTACAAAAAAGAACAACCCATACATTGCATGTGTCTTCTTGACACACTTTATTTAGTATAATTGGCTGTGCAATATTATTCTGTTATTGTCACCTACTCTTGGTGTGGTGACAGTCCTAATTTAGCACATTGTTTTAACACTTGTATATTTATATTGTGAAGAAGTGGATAGATATGCTTCTCTCCCGCCTCTATTCTGCAATGTCCTCTATTATTTCCCATGTCCTCCCTCTACTTGTTCCCCCCTCCCACTTTCCTGTCAATCCCATTTTCACACATTTAACTTGGTCACAAGAAACCACTGGCAGCAGTTACTGTCACACTTGTTTGACTATTGGCTGTAGTGAAATGCAACATTCCCTGTGGAGTGTTGATTTACACCAGTTGTCTGAAGATTAATTTTTGACCATAGCATCAAAGGTTCAGTTCCAGATGGATGCAACTTTATTTCTTACTGTGATGTTGCATTTTTATGATATGTTTCCAGATACATATCTTACTTTTTATCCAGATAAGTATTTTCCAACGCATGCATGACCATAAGGAATATTTTGTAAACTACCCTTATTATACTCATATCTTCATGAGATTTTGCCTGTCCTACAGCTTCTTGATTCTCAGAGCCATGAGTACATGAGTTATTGATACAGAGCATGACAGATGAATACTGAGGACACACCATTAATGACCCATCACACCACTCTTTCATAGGAGCCTATATATCTCTTTCTGTCTGCACCACTACTCTCTCACCCCTTTGCACTGTTGACTATTCATTAGGCTGATGGATGTAAATTTCATGTTATGGCATTTTCAGATTGAATTACTTTGCTGAAGAATAAAATGTACATCTTCCATTGACAGAATATGTTATCACTGTCCCTTCAAAGGTATGATTTTGAGATGCTCGAAGTATGATTTTCTTGTTGGAATGTAAAGATAATGATCAGGTCTATAAACTTAATTTTTCAACTTGACAGTAGTTTGAATCCGAGTGAAACTCTTACTGCCTGTTTCATAAGTGTCTTTCCTGTGAACGTGTTGCCTGTGTATCTGTCTAAGCCCCTTATGTTTGATCAGTTGTACTCCTCAGCATTTGCATAAGGTCTGGCAATGGGTAACTGCATTATATGATGCTAAATGTCATTAAAATACAGTGATTGTTTGCCTTACACTTCATTATAGATTCCCCTTGAGTCATGTCTCATATGTTGTAGGTATAACAGATTATTTCAGAAGGTATTATACACAGTTTACCCAGGCAATATATTTAAAATAGTCATTCCTATATATTCTTAAAGTCATGATAAAAAGTTACTGTAATAATTGAATTCTGAGATGATTTCTAAACTGATCTGCTTACTGGAATCAAACCCTGTTTCAAGTCTGCTTTTTATTTAGCTCAGACAGTTTACTCCTTGTGCCTCAGAGAAAGATAAGTTAATGGGTTGATTTTTATCTACTCAGTACTGTTCAGAGTGCTGATGACCACGCATTACCACTAAGCCTAGTTGTGCTGTAGAAGGCAAACCAAATTAAAGTCTTTCACTTTTTCTTTCAGCACAGAACACTGTTTGCTCACAGCCCAATGTTGCACAAATGGGAAAGGCAAGCAGAACACATAATTTCTGAACTGAACTTTGGAATATATTTTTAACAATGGAGTAATGAAGAAAATGTTTTATAATTTGAGTGATATACAGTTTAAAGCATTAAATGAGTTAATTACATGTCAGGATTTATATATAAGTCCAGTGGAGAAAGGGGAAGGGATCGTTGTTATGGATACTAGTCAATATGTTAATGCTGTGTATGAAATGATGGGTGATGCATCCACTTACTCAGAATGTCCTAGATCACAAGTTGACATGATCATTGATAGTGTACACTCTAATGTATATGATTTATTGATGGAAGGAGTGATTGATAGACAACTATTTGACTATTTTATGGTTGAGCATCCATGTGTACCGATCATTTATGGGCTCCCAAAAATCCACAAATCACTTGGTAACCCCCCCCATGAGACCTGTTGTCTCTGGGAGGGGGTGGATTACAGAACCTCTATCCATTTATGTGGACAAATGACTGCATTCAATTGTAGATTCAGTGGAAACCATTGTTCGAGATACTAGACATTTTCTGAAGAAGTTGTCTCAATGGGTAGAGAGTAAGAGTGTTGAAGAATATATTTTTGTTCCCATGAACATAATATCTTTATTTACTGTTATTCTGAATGTTGATGGTATTGACTCAGTCAGATCTTTTTCTTAGCAATCACTCTACATATACTTCTGATCAAATATATTTGATTTGCTTTTTGTTGGTAGCCATCCTTACAAGTAATGTTTTTACATTTGATGGGAAATATTATATTCAACAAGTGGGTGTACCAATGGGTGCCATGTGTGCCAACACCTATGCTAATATGGTATTGGCACAATGGGAATCTGAATATGTTTTAATGAAAGGAATAGCTACTATGTTTCACTTTTGCATTATGCAAGATTTGTGGATGATGTCTTTCTTCTCTGGGCTGGGTCGATAGAGTCCTTACATGGTTTTGTAAATTATTTACATAGTACCACAAATGGATACACCCGGACTGAGACTAATTTCCTAGATGTATGTTTGAAAAAAACTATTGATGTGATTGATATCACTATATATAAGAGAGCATGTAAAAAGAATAATTTGTTACATGTAAACAGCACGTACCCCAAACATGTTAAAAGAAATGTACCAAAAGAAACACAGAAAAACACAGTGGTAACCATGAATAACGCTGCTCAGACCCTGATAATGTGAAAACTGATTTAATAAAAAAGGTTAAGCACTTTCATCTATACACTAGACTTCATCAGAACCAAACATGTTAAAAGAAATGTAATAAAGGGTCAGTTTTACAGGAATGCAAAGATACATAGTAGAGACAGCAATATGTATTCAGCTTTTAATAATCTAACTGAAAAGCTTTGTCAGAGAGGCTATCAAGAATCAATGGTGAACTGTGTTCAGAATGAGTATTATCTCTACATCAGACAAAGGCAAAGCCATTTTTTTGTAATTACATCGATAGAGATCAAACAACAAGGGTCATAATGTTGATTCCCTGAAACTATGTTTAAATTACTCTAGTAATGTTCAGCATGTATGTGACATTGTTAGGAAACATTGGAATATATTCACTTCAGATGCTAAAGTTAAAGAAATAATTGGAGATGCACTAAAGTTTTCTTATAAAAACTATAATTCTATTAAGAGAATGCTGTGCTATAAAACATTGAATAGATGTAATAGCCCTAAGATGAGACCTAGTGGGACATTTAAATGTGGAAGGTGCAGTGTCTGTATCCATATTAATGAAAGTGACTATATTTTACATCCAGTCACATGCTGCAAATACAATCTGGACTTTTATGCTGATTGTGGCACACAAAATGTGGTTTATTTTGCATGCTGTGATGTACTGTATGTCAAAGGCATTATTTTGGTAAATAACGAATAACCAAATAGTGCTCCACAATGCAAGTGTTCAACTGCTTAAAACTATAAAACCTGACATCTGACATGAACATTAGCAGTGAAACAGCCAGGCAGTAAACGAACCATAAAACATTTAAGTCATAAAAAGGTAAGCGCTTTTGCTGTGAGCTTCTTCAGACCATTAAAACATTCAAATCAAGTAAAAGCATTTAAATATAATTATTCATCCAATAAAATTCAAGGAATCAATTTAAAACAAAGTAGTTCAACTTTAAAGGCAATATAACATACTTGCATCATATAGATTTGTCATTCTATCACAATTCATTATAACCAAACTGTCAGACAATATAAACAGCAACTTTTAAACTATTAAGGATGTGTATCATAATCCATAAATGTATGTTAAAAAAGTACCTAAATGTACTTATAAGGGCTTAGAGTATGATCACCTTTAAAGGAGTTCTAATATAAATTCATGTTGATGCAAAAACCTGAGATACATACTAAACTTATATAGGCAACTTTAATCATGCCTGACTGATCATCAGTCTTCCAGATCTCAATGTGGGTTTTAAGGATGCCCTCTCATTGAGACCCTGCCCCTATCTGCTCTAAGTCTGAGTATGCACTTAACCTCTCTACTTTCTGTTATATTTCTAATGTCACCTTCTCGTGGGTTAGGTATATTAATATCTATCACCATAAATTTAAAAGTGTGGTCATTTCCTTTTATTAAGGTATGTTTAGATAGGGCACTATTATTAGAACATATTCTAGTGCTGTATAAATGCTCCCTAATTCTGTATTTTAGTGCCCTATCCATTTTTTCTACATAGAATGAGTGACAGGGCACATTCAGCCAAATAAACAACATGTGATGCTTCACAACTGGCAGAAATGTTAAAATTAAATGTCAGGCCAGTGTCTGGATGCAAAAAACTCCCACTACTGTTGATAAACCGACAAAACTGACATTGGCCACATGGGTGGGTACACGGTCTTGCAATCTACTTCACAGACATAGCATGCATCCCCAATATGTTTTCAGGAACATAATAAAAGGACAAGGCATAAGGGTTTCCAGACAAAATGCATCAGATGAAGGCTTTCAGTCTGAATTACTGGATCTGAAGAGAAACTTTACTGACAGAGTTTATAAGACCTATGAGACTGAACAAAGCAGTAGCCTAGAATTAACTTTACACTGCAGGGTGAGTCCATAACAATGTCAGACCCTTCTCCCAACATCATCTTCTCTTCAGCACCACAGTAATGTCATCCTCTATAAACTGTAACATCACACTATAAAAGTCAGACTTCTGCAGTGGTGCTTATGTTAAGTAATGTGCCCTCTAGATTGTGTAGCTAGAAAGGTAGGGGAAGAAAATCTCATGACAGTCAACATGTGTTTATGGAGTTGTGCAAATATCATATCAACTACTGCTGTGCTCAATAAAGCAATAGCCTGGAATTCATTTTACACTGCAGGGTGTGTCCCCATCAATGTCAGACCCTTCTCCAAACATCACCTTCTCTGCAACACTACATTGATGTCTTCCCCTATAAAATGAATGTCTCTGACTAGAAAAGTCAAACTTCTGAAGTGGTGTTTGCATTAAGCACTGTGTCCTCTAAAACGTGTAGCTAGATAAGTAGGGAGTTTTATTCTCAAGGCATTCAACGTGTGTGTGTGTGTGTGTGTGTGTGTGTGTGTGTGTGTGTGTGTGTGTGTGTGTGTGTGTGTGTGTGTATGTGTGTGTACGGAGTTAGGTAAATATGACATTAACTACTGCTGGCCTCAATAAAATAGTAGCCTACAGTAAATTTTATACTGGAGGATGAGTACACATCAGTGTCTGACCCTTCTCCAAATCATTTTCTGAGCAACATGATGCTGATGTCATCCTTTATAAAGTGCACTCTCAATTAAAGCCAGGCCTCTGCTGTGTTAAGTGCTGTTTTTGATATATAAGTAGGTGGCTTTAATCTCACAACAATCAATTTGTATGTGTGCGATGGTGAGGCCACTGCATTCCTGGAGGAATAATTTGACAGCTGCACTCATTTGACTCCCACTCATGAGAAGCATTTATGTGGTCAGAACAATCCCACATCCTCTTTTCACTCTGTCTACAAAAGCATGCTGTCTGCAACACACTGTTGAGGTCATCATTTCAATAATGCAATCTCACACCACTAAATTCCATCCACTTCTATGGCGCATGTATGTAATACATTTGTGTGTTGATTGTGTAAGTTGATAGGCAAGGAGTTCGACTACAGCAGTGAGAGTCTCCTGGTTGTGTGTGAATGTAAATGAATGCAGAAGTGTATTGCACCTCTTAGTACTGCCAATATTTAGAAGTCCATGTACTAGTAGAATTCATTTTTGCACACACATCTACTTTGCATGACACAGCCGATGTCATACTTTCAAAGATGCTGTATGGCTCACATGCAATCAGACTTCTCCTGTAGTACATGCATATAATACACTTGTGTGTAGATTCTATCGATTGATTAGTCTGATTGGTTAGTTGATTAGTTTGAATACAGGAATGACTTTCTTTTGTGATTCTGTGTTTTTTCCTCTTACTGCACAGAACATGCTGCACACACATATATGAGGTATATCTGTGCAGTGTGCTTGTATTGTACAACCATTACAGAAAAATGAAGGTAATACACGATGGAGATGTCACCCTTTGAAATGTGCAGTGTCACAGTCATCAAATAAACGTGTGTTTCAACAAACCATCATAAGCCTCTAATGTTAGCTGTATAGCTCAAATGTTGATGTCACTGTTTATGGTCATTGTATAGCTTGTTAACAGTGTTATCACTTGCATGCACTGTGTTCATGTGTAGATATTGTTTCCTTTTACAAGTGTTTATTCTACTTGTCCTTTGGAAAGGCCGTATTGAAGACTAATGCTGTCATGTTGTTGCCTAAGTAAGGCATGTGTTCTAATACAGTATTATATCCACATTGGATGTAATTGTTGTTCTTCTATCACAGTGACGGCAGCAGGGAATTACAGTTGTGTTTGGGGGGGTCTATATTAGATCACTGAGGACTTAGAAAAGTGAACAGTGACTAATCGACCCTATGTAAGCGAAAGCTTACAATTTTGAACTGTCAGAACAGCGAAAAAAATCACTGTTCCAACAAAAAATAAATAAATAAAATGCTTTAAACATTACATTAAGTGGAGGGGTTTGCCCCCCACACCCCCTGATGTGGGGGGCTGCGCCCCCCCAACTCCCACTACTTAAAATATACCAAGTCCGAGACCACACTAAAGTAACGAAGCGGCCAAGGAAATTGTTTCCAAGGGAAAGAATTCACTTAAAAGCTGCTTCGATATTTTGCCGTTTCAGGCTTTTGAGTTCAACCAAGACGCATTTGAAAGAATGCATCTTCGGTCTTCTAATAGGGAACCATGTTTGGGTATACCTAACATCAGCCAGTGATGTCTGACATACAGCAAGATTATTTCTAAGTAATTACAGGGACACATATTCCTTGATTCATACCCATGATGTAATGCTTTCATATAATCACACATATGACAACTAGCGATGCACTTATACCATGGCACATTCATTGATTCCACTATGGTGCTGATTTTTTTCAACTCTTAGGCAAGTGTTCCAAAGCAGCATTGAGTGACTGTAAGCCTTTATATATATATATATATATATATATATATATATATATATATATATATATATATAATGTATATAGAGTTTCACTTCAGTATCTCAAAATACTGATACACCGAAGCTCTAATTGCCAAAACCAGAATGCCAATGATTCAGTATTCCAAAATACTGAAGTGCTACATAAAAAAAAATAAATAAAACACTACATACAACATTTATGCAGGGGGGCAAGCCCCCTGCATCCCCACACCCCACTACTTAAATAAACTCTGATTTCACAGAGATATGTGTTTTATTGGTTCTAGATGTTTGTCACAGTTGAAATACAACCCTGACTCTATGTGCAAAAATGAGAGAAAGGGATTGTGGGTAGATACACATGTTTCATTGCAAGTGCAGTCATCGTGGTTCTCCAAACAATAAATGTGGCTCCTTTCCTGGAGATGACTGGGCTAACAGATGCTGGTCCACCAGTGCCCAAACATTAAGGAAATTCAGGTCAACTGAGTCAAAACTCTAAGTCACAGAGGTGACCTTTCCCTAGACAACCAAATAATAGCAATCATTTTGCACACCTGTGTTCTGAATGATGGTTTTACTCATATTTACTTATGAGATTACCATATACCATGTTTAGCTATGTTGAGGATAGCAATTTCTTTTATAGTCACTATGAAATTTCATTTTAATAAGTATGTGAAAATTCTTTCCACTCTATTCAGGTGGTGGTATCTTACTTCACTTAGGCCAAGCAAATTAATCCTGCTTACTTCACTTTGCTCTTATACAACCTTACTATCCAGACATACTAATTGCTGTGACATTGACATTCCCCATACCCGGGCACTGGCTAAGCTGGCATATGGTCTCTCATGGTCAGTGTTTTACCCTGGTGAGCAAACTAAATAAACATCTATAAATCTGTACATCTGCTATTACCCTTAACACTCTTAACTTGTACTAACACAACTAGCAGAGTCTTATAATGTGATCACTGCTATTCCATAAATGATAGCAATTATTTATTCGGAAATGAAAAACTCTTTGTAAATATATTTAAATATTATAAATGTTGAACTGTTTAGCTTGTTAGCTCTATAGTCTATCATTTATTTCGGAATGGATATGCACAGCAGCAATATTAGACTGTCTAAGTGAATGTACTTGACATATTGCTAATGACAATAACAGAGTCATTTAGCATTGTATTGTCATTTTGGCACAGATCACGGCTCAAAATTATCTGTGGATCAGCCGACCTATATTGCAAACAAGCATGCCAACAAATAAATCAGCCTACATTTAGTCTGGTAAACATAGCTTCATGAGAATAGTATTAGCCAATGCATTTTTTTTTAAATATACAGACCAGGCAGTTCTTCAGAATATGTCACAAATGCAGCAAATAACAATGCCATGATGTGAAACATAAAGAGCAGCCATGTTCTCTGACTATGCAACGAACATAATGGCTACCTTTTCTTAAGAATCTTTCTTTTTTTGCAACCCAAATGAGTTGATATATTCTGTACAAAAAGGTTTTCAAACTGTATATTCTTCATGAGGATGTTTTTATAATGATTATGTTAGCACTTTACAAATATGTATGTCAACAATCAGTAAGTGAAGGCACTTCATTCAATTTGGAACGTAATAGCCTTGTAAGTTATGCAATGTTTCATATTTGGTGAAAATCTTGAAAACATCTTTTCCCAAAACACTTATGACTAAGGCAGTAGTAAGTTTTGAGACTCATCAATATTGTGTTTTTCAAAAGAAATGATTGTGAATAATTGTGCTAAATTTAGTTCCAAACAACACATGCAGATTTTCATCATAGTGTTATGGAATATTGTTAGAAAATAGTATGTTGAAATTTTTGGCTAGAAAAAGTGGAAAATAACACTTAAAAACTGCATTCCATTTTGCAATGGCAGCTTCATAATACAGACACATTTGAAATGTATTAATCCAAAAACTTGAAATAATTTCATTATTTTTTTTTCACACTGAGGGCAATATGTTTCCTAACACCAAAAGATTTTTTTTTCACATTTTTTACAAAACTCCTTATGACACAGAGGGGTCAGATTTCATTTTTGCAATTCTTGATGTAGATTCATAAAATCAGTACATTTTGCATTCAATTACCAGAAAATACCAGCATTATGAGTATGCATTTTGTCTGGTAAATGTTGTCCTTCAATTGAAGCACTTTACAGTATTTCTACTCAGCATAACACATGGCCATTTTTAGTCAAGATCATGAATGTAACAGCTGTCCTTAATCAGATCCAGACCACTTAGAATTTTTGCAGAATTTTAGATTATGACCAGGATATTTATGAGCATAAGAAAGGCATCCATATTCCGAAGCAAATGCAGTATAAATAAATAAGGTGGTTGTACTGTAAACATGATTCATAAAATGCAGAAATTCAAAGAAATTTTAAGAAATACAAATGACAAGAGATGTATCCTACAACAGACAAATCTCCGAGCGTTTAATGTGCTTCACCTGGGTTTGGATCCCTCAGTCTCCATTTTCCTTCTCTGTGATTCAACTGAAGTCATTTAACCAGATTGTTCTTCTGGTTCACCTCTGAAAAAAAGATAGTTGTTCCTAATGGGTTTATGCACTTAAACAAGATCAAGTTAAGTAAATGCATAAAGTGATGTAAATGACAGCACAAATGTCGACAGAAAGTGACAAAGTGTATCAGCTGATGAAGACAAAACAGTGAAGAAGTAGCAGCCTGTGTCTTCTGTGGCTTTGAAGGAATGGACAGGGAAAGTGGTGTGAGCTCTGGTTGCACATGCCTAGCCAAGATGCACTGTTATCAGCAATTACACATGAGGTAGGCAAACCTGTCATACTGATGGAGTAAATCCTCCTAGAGAGGTACTTGGAGATGGGATTGCCCTGGCTGTGATATATGAGATATGTTGTGTGATCCTAACCTATCTGGAGTGTATGGTTGGCCCATTCTAGCAGATATTAAAATTGGGGGGGGGTCAGTCCTTCCTTTCTACCAGTAAGCATCATTCAGCTGCCCACAGGCCATGCTCAGGGCATATCACAGTCACCTGTGTTAAGGACACTGAGCACATTCCTCATATGCATGCTACAGCACATGGGGTCATTCATAGTAGCCTCCTGTATCTCACCTCCATGAAAAGAAATCACCACATGCCTGATGCTGAAGAGACAGCAGGCCTACGATGGTGTTATGAACTGAAAACCACAGATATATAACAATTTCAAATGACATATACAGAAGAAAAGTTAAATGTGCACCAATGACTCCCAGTTCATGTTTTAGATTAAATGTATCATCACAAACATGTCTTGCAAATACTCTGGGACCACTCAAGATGCTCATGTTTTTCAGTTAAATAAACTAAGCCAGGTATTTTTCCAAGAGAAGCAAGTACAGAAACATTAAAGAGTTAGATATTGATGTCAGACATCTCAGGCCAAATACTGATAAAAGTTCTACATGGGAACAGGTATGCTGTGGGGGTCTGACAGCTGATGTAAATGCTCTGTGTCCCTTAAACACGATGACCACCTGATAAAATAATTGACTCAAATGTGGTATCCAGGTGAGTCTGCCAGAGTGTGTATCACACAAAGATGTTTACATGCTCTTGGTCTGTGCCACATCACACAGTACATCGATATACTATCATGGAAAGCAGTCTATTACATGATCAACAGAGGCACAAGCTTACAGGATGCATGCATGCCTGCATACATACATGCACACATACATACATATACTCCTACAAAGGTTGTCTGATGACTCTCTACGACTCTTTGATAACCCCAAATATTCTCAGAGGTAGTTGCCTTTAAATGCCCTATATAGCGGAATAAGGTCTCATCTTAAATATCAGTTTGACACTAAACAAATTCAAATACCTTAATCTTTCATAATAACTTAAACTTTCACATCAATGGCTGCTATTGGCATATTTCTGCTGTAGTCTTTCCAATTTACTCATGTTGGGTTTTTTGTAAGATTTTCATGTTATTATTCCATTCTCTACTCTGGGTGTAATGTCACTTACTAACAATAATTTCATAATTTCTGATTCCCTATATTTTATAAATCTTTTTTTTTATACAGCCTATAGTTTTATAACTATCAGTACCCAATTTGTTGATATGATCAGAAAAAACTCAAAGCTGAGTTTAACCCTATACCCAGGTTCTAAAATAAATCCACTGTTTTGATCACTGTTTGTTGTATTTATTTTATTTTTTATTTATTTTATTTTACATTTGTTTACCGGCATAGTTTGACTGGACACATGTCCATTTACAGCAGAGGTCCGGGGAGAAAACTTTCACATTCAGTACAGAAAAACAAATAGTTGAACAATATAACACTATGATCATCTATACCGAAGCAAAACATTGACAATATATAAAAATAAAACTTTTGATTCAAAAAAACTAAATTTGACACTTTTTAAAAAAATACAACTTTGGATACAGAAACTGAAAGTGACACTAGATAAGCATTATAACTGACTATAGAGACAGACAGACTACTTAGAAATTAATTAGTGTAGTATGAGCTAGTATAACTATCAGAAACTTGAGTAGAAAATAAAATTCCTGATACTGTAGAAACATTACAGTAGGAATAATTGGATATGAAGCTATCTGGGGTGGTAGAAACAGTGAAGGTTAGGTAATGCATGGACATAGCCAGGAATTCATTGTGTAATTTAACTGAGTTTTTGAACAGTGTAATAGTGGAGGCAGAAGATAAAGCAGGGGGAAGGTTATTCCAGGATTTAGCTATGTTATGGGAGAATAGTGCTTTACCTGCAGTGTTGTTAGCCTTAGAGATTCAAAGGAGTGATTTGTCAGTGGAGCAAAGGGAACAATTTGATTTGTAGGGCGTGAGTAGGTGACTTAGTGCTGGGGTTCTATCAGGATGTCTCACATTATTGTAGGCAATGATTAGTTGATGGTAATTGAGTAGTTAGGGAAATTCTAGCCATTGTAGCTCCTTTAGAGCCTGACAGTGATGGGTTCTGAAGGTGCAGTTAAATTATATTATTAAATATTTTCTCTTCAATAATGTCTCTCAAATCTCATATACTTAGTTTTTAATGTACTTATTGGCTTATTATTCTCCTGTACTAAATGGTCAGTTTTAGTTAAGTTATTTTCCAGACATGCCCTATCTGTATCATGTGTAATCTGTTTACCCATATCAAGTCATCTGCCTTTCGACAATACAACATCTCAGATGAAAACCATAGATCTGAAAGCTACAATACAACCTAAACAAGCACAGGCCAAGGACAAAGCCCGGTGGGACACACTGACTGTAACCTAGAATTTCACCTGTTCAGTTGTGGTATAAAACTTGTCATGTCTTATTTTTAAGCCATGCAACTATATTTTTTATCAAGATTACATCAATGCATTGTTGGTCTAATTTATTGATCAGTGTTTGGTGTTTGAGTTAAGTATATATAAATTACATCATAGCAAAATTTCTCATTTACAGCTGTTATTATATTCTTATAGAATACCATGCTGCTGGTAGTTATAGATATATTTTCAACATAGCATTCAGGTATAAGAATGACAAAGAGGAAGGTATAAATCTTGCAGCACCAGCAGTCCAGGTGGGATAGTGAAGAGTGTGGTGGACATGTATGTAGAGCAATTACTGGTATCCTTGACATCCATGTCAACTACAAGCCTAGTAGTAATGCTCACATAGTAAAATGGTGTTTATGGCATGTGTGTATATATATATATATATATATATATATATATATATATATATATATATATATATATATGTACACTACACACATTACGAACATAGGTAAGAAACTTTCTTACACTGTGAAGGACAACAACGAGGAAAAGAAAAGGCAAAAACTAACATAGACTGGGAGCATTACTCTAGCTCCAACACCCTAGCCTAAAGGTTCCTAGAATTTATAAACTCAAATGCTATGGAACAACTTGTTACCACTCCCACAAGAGGGGAAAACATACTGGACCTGATCATCACCATCATGGGGTCTCTATGCTCCAGACCAGAAGTGTATCCCTCACTGGTAAGATCAGACCATAAACTAATCTCACTGGATATTCACATCCCGACTCCACCCCCTGCCCTGAAAACCACAGTGAAAAACTTCTCTAAAGCAAATTTCACACTCCTCAAAACCAACGTGGAATCTTTCAAAGCCCCCGGGCCTGTGGAAAATACGGCCCAGACCACAGAATCCTTTATAAACACATTCTATGAACACCTTCAGGAATGCATGGATCATGCAATCCCAAATAAAACCAAGACCCAATCCTCCAAATGCAGACGTCCTGTCTGGTTGACCCCAGCCATAAACAAACTATACAATAGAAGGAGGAAGCTACTACATGATAAAGCAAAATCCCAAAAAGGGAAGGCATCTCTAATCAGTATTAGCAAAAAACTACGGGCACTCATAAAATCATCTAAGTCCAGCTTCAAGAGAAAAATTGCACAGGACACTAAGTATAATCACAAGGCTTTCTTTAGTTATGTTAGGAACCTGCGTGGGAATTCCCAGATATGCTCAGAATTAGTCCAAAATGACAAAAAATACACCAAACCCACAGACATTGCCAACATTCTAGCTGACAGGTTCAGCGCAAACTTCTCCCCCCCCACTCCCCACCAAAAGGGCAAATATCTATCCCAGCAGAGTGCTGCCCCCCTGACATCTCAGATGCTCAGGTAAGAGCTGCCCTCTCCAAAGCAAAATACACAGCATCAATGGGACCAGACGGTGTCCTGGGCTGTGTCCTACATGAACTCCAAGAAGAGCTAAACCCAAACATAAAACTACTGTTTAATCTCAGCCTTACTACAGGATATGTACCCAAAGAGTGGCGTACAGCAACAGTGGCCCCTCTCCACAAAGGCGGTGCCTCAATGGATCCTGGAAACTATTGCCCCATAAGCCTGACTAGCTTGGTCTGCAAAGCTATGGAAAGGATCATCATGGACCTCATAAATAAAGATATTGGGGACCTACAGACACTGGATCCTACCCAGTTTGGCTTTGTTAAGGGCAGATCCTGCCCCTTAAACCTGGTTGATTTCTTTGAAACAGTCACCAAGGCCATTGACGAGGGGAAGGTGGTCCACACAGCCTACCTGGACCTCGCAAAAGCCTTCGATACAATACCCCACTCGAGCATTATAGATAAGCTCACCAGCTTAAATATAAACCCCTATGTCACTGGATGGGTTGCAAACTGGCTCAAGGACAGAACCCACATGGTTAGAATTGCTGGAGCCATGTCAGACTCCAAACCAGTTACAAGTGGCGTCCCACAAGGCTCAGTCCTGGGACCTCTCTTGTTTGGTATATTTTTCTCTGAGGTACAGGCCAACATGGAAGGACTTTGACTGACCAAGTTTGCAGATGACTGCAAACTGGGCACCATAATCAACTCTCTAGCCAACACAAGCATCCTCCAAAAGGGCCTCATAGAAACAGATAACTGGTGCCAGAGCCATGGCCTCAAGCTAAACGCCAAAAAGTGTATAGTTATCCCCTTTGGCAAAAACAAAGTGCTCACAAATTACCACATAGGTGGTAATCCATTAAGTACAGAAGAAGTAATTAGGGACCTGGGGACCCAAGTTGATAGCAATCTCTCATTTGACAACCACGTGGCCAAAGTGGTTAGAAAAACATTTTATATAGCCCACCTAATCATGAAGGGATTCACATCTACATCAGGGAAGGTCATCGTGACTCTTTACTCATCCCTCATCAGGCCCATAATTGAGTACAATGCCCCTTTTGGGATGTACCTTACCAGACACCTGCAGCAACTGGAAAGACCCCAAAAGTACCTCACCAAGAGGATCAAAGGGCTCAAACAGATGCCATATGCTGCCCGGTTAAAGAAACTCCAGCTCTACTCAGTGGCATACCGCCTGCTCAGAGGCGATCTGTGCCTGACGTATAAAGCCATGTCCAACCCGGAATTAATGGACATGCTGCACCTCAGAAAATCCAAATCCCATCGAGCTACGCACTCGAGAGACTTGAACCTCAGCACTGAAATAAATAGGACATGCTGGAGGGACAGATTCATAACCCAGAGGCTCCCTTCACTCTGGAATAAAATCCCAGTCCAGGTTAGGCAGAGTCCCTCACTGACTCTCTTCAAGGGGAATCTTGATGAGTGGATGGGAGATCGTATGTTTACCCCGGGTATCACTTCTGTGTCACTGTTAGACAGAGGCACAGTATACTAACCTCGAAAAAGGGCATAGCAAAATTAATTTAAAATGGGTGGCGAAAGCCACACACACACACTCTGACTAGGCTTATAAATGCCCTAGGGCAGATAGCCTAGTATGAACCTATGAACCTATGAACTACTAATCCACCATGGCACTAAAACTTAATAATAAAATCAAAACTTTAATAAAAAAAGAATATAACATAAAACAAGCAGTCCTCAGTCTTCCAATAAGCGCTTTCGGCAAATATGCCTTCCTAAGATCGTATATAAAGGACTGTTCAGCTTTTGTATTTATAAGGCATCACAGCCATTCATCTGTGACATGCCCTTGTTGCAAACCAAAAGGAGGCCAGCTAGCAAAGACGTATAATTTCCTTCATTATAATTAAAGGTGCAGTACTTCTTTTTACTATGAGATTGTATGTGAGAAAACTAGTAGCTATGGATGTGAATACATTATATGGATGAAGCAACATTCAAGTAAACTTGCTGATTGTATTCCTTCTATTTCTAAGCACATATTTTAATGGCACAATGGTATTCAAGCCTGGTGATCTGTTCACTCTTAAATGAATTATCCAGCATGTTTCCCTTAACTCTGTGCGATTATGAACATCGCCTCCTCTTGTGTTCGGACAAACTGCCTCTATGGCCTTAAATACAAAGTGATGAGAAGGATACTGTACTATGGGCTGCTAAGGCATTATTGGGATCTTTCTGTTTGATGTCCCTTAAATGTCTAAGGATATGTTCCTTAAGACGTTGATCTGTTTTGCCAACATAGAAAGCACTACATTGGCAGCAAGTCGCTAAGTATATAATGTGGGAACAAGTACAATCAGCATAAACATTAAAATTGTACTGTTGTCTGGAGTATGGATGTACAAAAGTATTGGAGCTATCAATGGAGTTGCAAGCTTTGCATCTCAGGCATTTAGAAGTGCCCTTTCTGTTAGAATTGGGCCTATTTCTTTCAAAACCATCTTTGTTGCAAATGAGACATTTCAAATTCTTCTTATTCTTATATAGGAATCTAGGCTGTTCACCTATGATGTCTTTTGTTTTGTCATCAGTTGTCAATACTGGCCAAAACTTCCTAATAACTTCACATACTTGCTTATTGTCAGCAGTGTATGTTAACAAACATTTAAGTTGCTGTGATTGAGTTTTAAAATCCAGACTCTCATGATGACTCAATGTAGTTTCAGAGAAGTAGGGACATCCCTTTCCTCTCCTTAATCATGCTTCAGTCTTAAATTCTTTCTTTTATTAATAACACGATCAGCAAGCTTACTTATATAGATAGTCCCCCTTTATAATCTCAAAATACTGAAATCTCGAATTTCAGTATCTTGAGACCATAAAGGCGAATTTTTAAAATAGAGAAAGTGCATAATCACGAATTGGAATATCTCGAATTCGCAGTTATGGCTTTACGCTACATTACTTGTGGTGTTTTGTGTGGATGATGTCCAGTGTCATGTGTGGGTTTAGGTGGAATTTAAGGTAAGTGAGTGGTTTGTAAGGGTTTTGGGTGGGAGTTTGAGTGTCTGTGAGTGTGTTTGTAAGTTGTACATGTGGGTTAGGGTAGTCAGGTGAAAGTATTAGTGTGTAAGTGTTAAATGTGTTGGTGTTTATATATATGTGATGTGTGTGTGTGTGTGTGTGTGTGTGTGTGTGTGTGTGTGTGTGTGTGTGTGTGTGTGTGTGTGTGTGTGTGTGTGTGTGTGTGAGTGTGTGTGTGTGTGTGTGTGTGTGTGTGTGTGTGTGTGTGTGTGTGTGTGTGTGTGTGTGTGTGTGTGTGTGTGTGTGTGTGCGTGTGCATGTGTGTGTGTGTGTGAGGGACTGTAGAATGTGTGGGTGAGAGTTTACTTTCTTTTTCTGTTTGTGTGATCTCAGAGTTAGTATATATATAAGTAGGGGGGGTGTTGGGGTGCAGCCCCCCACTTGGGTTTGAAGTGTAAGTTTGTGGATGTGTGATTTTAGGTTTTTGTGTTTTTTTGTTTTGTATTGTGGGTATTGTGGTGTATGTGTGGTGTGGTGTATGCTGTGTGTTTGGAATTTCAAATTTTGCGGTTTTGGGCTGTCGGTGTTTTGTGGATTCGCCTTTATGGTTTCGAGATACTGAAATTCCAGATTACAGTATTTCGAGATTATAAAGGGGAACCATATATATATATATATATATATATATATATATATATATATATATATATATATATATGGCTTCCACTCAAACACTCGAACAATCAAGAGTTTGAGCACTTGAATTATTGGCTTCAGTGTTTTAAATGAATTTTTCAAATGTTGACGTCGTTTTGGTGTGTGAGATCGCAGTACAGTGTGGATCAGGAATATGCCATTTCCCCACTGTAGTGTAATGTTGGAGTTTTTACATATAATGAGCAGTGGGTGTGGCAGTGAAAGGAGAAGCCCCCTACAAAGAAAAGTTTTTGTTTTACTTTGAGTTTGTGTGATTCAAAGTTTTGAGTATTTGAATCTTTGTGATTCAAATATTTTTAGTCTGTGTCTTAACATTCAAATTTTGTGTAGTTCAAACATTTGACATAGACTCATATATAATGTCATATAACTGTTTAAGGACACATATTAAGTGTTATAAGCAGATATGTAGCTTGTGCATTGTGTAGATTATACAGAACAAGAAAGGGTGCAGTGATTGCTACCATAGTCATATTCAACCAATGGGAAACCACCAGCCTAAGACATTGCAAACTATAATGATCCACCCTATACTTTGAATGTACAGAGTGAATTTAGTTGGCATCCAAATGTCTTCTGGCAGACACCACATTTGGCCTCAGCAATGGGCAAATGTGATTCAGCACACAAAACAAATTATGTTACCTACGGCATCATCACCCAGGTTTACTGAGCCACGTGGATGACATCCTTGAAGCTCTGCAGTGCATACAAAGTCTGCATAAGGCCTTTCAATACTTCTTACATCTGACACATACTGATGCAAGTTGGGACATGAATCAACACACTAAGTGAAGAATACCATGATTGCAGAAAGTCTCTATTGATGATGAGAACTCTGTCACAAAAGGAAGCCATTTGTTGTAAGACTGACAGGAACCACCAGTGATGGTGCAGATATATGTAGCCATATATACTACGTATATGGGAATTAATGTTTTCAGTGACACTAGCATAGCAATATCTGGCCATGGGATGTCTGAAAACTGTATTAGATGTTGGGCATGCTTGCATATAAAATCCAGAAATAGGGTAACAGCACTGTCAGTAGAAACAACTCTATTTATTACAAATGAGAGTACACATCATTCAAGAAGCAGGCATTTGGTGATGAGGCAACACAATGCCATTTATTGTCATTTCATGTATGTGCCACTTAGGGTAGTGCAGGTTTAATAGGCCACATGTAAACTGCAGTTTTAATCTTACTGACTTCTATATTTGTTTCTATAGAGTCCTCATCATACAATCTGTGAAAAGCATGTCAATACATATTTCACTCAGCAGTAATACATGGCAAATACTGCTCCTTACACACTAGCCACCTTACAGGCACAGAATAACACATATGCCTTATGCAGCTCATGGTAAATCAGGAATTCTGGCAGTTAAAGTAGATAGCATAGCCAGGAGCCATGGCCCACAGACAGGCATTAACCATTAGAGCTGGGGAAAATTATTGTATGACCTGACTAACAGAATCTCCCATGGCACCTTTATGAAAAAGGGCATTGATTTAAATCAGGTACATGTAAAAATGGTGATAGATGGTCTTTCTTGTGCACATCTTGTATGTTGACAGAAATCAAGAAAATGTCCAAATGGTCACCAAGATGATTAACTATAAATGTGTTTGATGGCTTTATTTTTGTAGTATGGAATCAGTCTTGTAAATCTTTAGCATAACGTAGACACTCGTGAAGTTTGTATGCATGCGACAGCACACATTTACCTACCTGAGTCACAAGCAATTCCACAGCAGTCAGTTAATTACAAGCCACTTCAGCATCAGCTGCTTGGATGTAGAGCATTAAAGACCAGACTACAGTCAGGGTCACTCAAGTTCAAGCAGCAGCTTGAGGGGAGGGGAGAAATGATAAGGCTTAACCTGTTGACCTCTTCTCAAGGGGAGGCTGAGGTAGTACACTGGAGACATACAAGCCCAGAGCATAACAGCACTGATGGTGGCAGTGAAGCTATGCACTACAGTTAGAATTGTATTGGGGATTGGCAATTGGTGAGATACATTACCATGACTGTTCTGGAAATGTTAAATGATCTGTTTGTAGGACTACCTGAAATGGTAGCCCTATACCCTCATCAGAACACTGTAACACATCGAACTCACCATCAAAAGCGACATTACCCTGGTATGATGGTTGGGAGCTGAATCATTCTTCCAGTAGTAGCCATCCAGTCAATGACCAGGTCATACTTCCCAACTGGATAGATTTTCACAGAATGTCTAGATTTTTGCCTCATATTTTTGGTCTATTTTTGATAAAATTGTGGTTTTCTGGCAAATTAGTGGCAAATCATTAAAGATTGAAGTTAGAAAATAATGAAGGATATTTGAGTTTCAAGCTTCATACCCTCCAGAAAAACTGTACTAAAGTACAACCTGTTATTCTATCCACTTTCTTTATTTGTAAGAGCAATATTTAAAAATTGTCCCTATTTTTGTGCCTTTGTCCCACTTTTATTTATGGCTTTGTCCAGATTTTGTACTCTAAGAGGTTGAGAGGTATGGTAATGGCAACTGTTTTTGACCTTGTGATACATATATAACATGACTGCATAGTTTGTACACCAGTATCCCAGCGTGGCATTCTTCTAGTAAAGCAGCAGTGTCACTAAAGATGGAAAATTCTAGGGTTGCACCATCTCGAATTACTTTAAAATCCAAGGTCACATGTGCATGTACAAACCCAGCCTCCAGATGATCATTTCCTGTCCTACTTATGCATGCCTGATGCACTATGCCATAATAATCTGAGTAATAATAAGCCTCACTATTATATGATAACCTAAGTTATATTGTTGGGGTGCAGAAGCATAGTTATGTAGTAGCATAGGGGGTGCAAAGTTTTCGGGTCACAGTTACCAAATTTTAACTGTTCTTCAGTCCATTGCAAACATTCAGAAATGAATGCTGGTATCACATTTGCAAACTGAACTGTAACACTTTAGTGCTTTGTATGTAGCATAAATTGTAGTGAGTAGTTTGAAAGAAGAACCGTTTTTGCATTCTGAACTGAAGTGCTTTAGCATTGCATATGTGACATGTAGCTTAAACTGTAGCTGTTGCTTGCTATTCATTGTGGCAAACAGTTTGTTACAGTTTAAAATGGAAGGAGACCTTTATGTTTTGCATTTGTGGACTGAACAAAAGCGCTTCAGCTAGTGCTTTATGCGTGGCATAAAATGTAATTGCTGTTTGATACAAATGCAGCAAGCTGTTTGCTACAGTTCAAAATGAAAGAAGAGCATTTTTGTTTTATTTGCAATGTGAATTGAAGTATTTTACCACTCTATGTGTGAAATACGTTGCAACAGCTGTTTGTTACAAGTATAGTAAGCAATTTGTTGCAGTTTAAAATAAGAGAAGAGTTATTCTTTCTGAGGAACATGAGAAGATGATGGATTGGAGGATGGCACCAGACAGTGGAATATAGTTGCACTTCTGCTAGGGTATATAATTATGAGCAACCCTGTAGCATAAAACTTTGGGGTAAGAGCCAATGTTCATTATAGATAATGTGCAAGACCACCATCAAAAGGTAGTTGATGCTGGCATTCCAGGTAAGGACAATATTTCATTTGGCCAAAAGGGCAGTATTTAAAGGCAACCATTCACACAGTAGTTTATTTGGGAAAAAAATTGCTGTTCTGTGTCTTCAGGATTGTCAGGTTTCGCTCTTAAAGAGTCGAATATCAGCATTTGCTATTTTGAGCGTTCACTGATTTAATATAGACCCGTTTATTTCAGCTACCCCATAGGTCACAAAATTACCTGCCACCCATTAAAATGTTTATCACTATTTTCACAAAGAAAAAGTCTTGTGTAATGAAAGAGCACAATAATTAAAAAAAATCAAGCTTACATATATGAGAAAACAGCATTGGGACCCATGAAAACAAAATAAAAAATAAATAAAAAAAACAATGTATACATACAAGACATAAGCTCCCCTGAACTTTACTCGACAATTACAAATTTGCTAAGTATGGAGTCACTCAGTTTTTAAATTAGTCCTGACACCCAGCAAACTTAGATAACTACAATGTTTGGCATTAGCTGATTCGAAGCCATCTCTGCAGTGCTATGAAACATAGTGAAAGTGTCACTGATAGAAGTGCATGTGTCACCAATGTTGCTATATAAGTGTCTGTGTCCTTGTGCTTGCCTGTACTAAAGGTATGGAGAATGCTACCAACAAAATATGCACCATTCATGATATTTTGGTTTGCAGTTTGGGCACATCAGGTTACTGTTGTTTATGCTCTGAAATGCTAGGATTGCTTTTGTTTGACTGTAGTAAATAACCAATGTTTGCACACCTTTCTTCTCTGGAACTGTACATGTACTTGCATATGTTCGTAGTTCCAGCCCAGATCAGGGTAAACTGGTATTACCGGCAATGTAGCCAATGGCTTCCATGGTTCATGTATGTTTGCTCATACTACAGGTCAGGTGACACACCTGGTCATGTTTATACTATAACACCTTCTATTTATACAGCTCAGCATTTAGATATCCCACCCCCAGCTTTGGGCAACTTATAGCAGCAGCTATGGCTGATGTTAAGTCACCAGCTGTGCCTGTTGTAGCATCTACAGGGAAACAGCAACAATCTTCAGCTATAATCATGCTATAAAAACTCTTAATGTGACTGCCCATGTCTGGACTGCTGAAATTAAGATTTGGCACCATTGGGTGCAACTATGCATGTTGCCCTGGATAAGGTGTAGGAGATTCTATGGGTCACAGATAAAATGCACTAAAGGTAAAGTGAGCACACTCATGCACTGACATTACTGGTTTGCTACAGAATCCTTCCCATTGAAATAATGACAAGAGGAATGGCAGAGGAAGTCACAGGAAAATAGGCCTCATGCTCCGTGCTTCTCCTGTACAAGCTCAGTCAGCTTTTTCAACATAAGTGAGCTAGTTATGTACAATTAACCTAGTTATTCATTGTTTTTTTCTCTTGCAACAACTGTCTGTGTTAATTAATGTATATCTAATGTAATATTGGAGCTTTTCTCCTTGGGTCTCTGCTGAAAAAGGGCTTTTACCCATTCAGAACAACCCGGTTAACAAATGTCAAATAAATAAATAAGTGCCTCATGCCTATGTGTGCTTTGTTCCTGCTTTGTATAGCCAGGTTGTATTCGATTACACAACCTTTTGTATCACTTTATGTTTCTCTGCATACCATGTGTATTGCTTTTCTTGATCACTATGCAATGGGTAGGGCTAGTATCAATGATTGTAACTTGATTACTGCAACCTGGTGTAATGCTACTTCTATATGTTCTTAGGTGCACTAACATTAGTGCATGTTTTACCTGTCTTAGGATCATAGGATCATAGAAAGTTACTAGGCTATTGGCCCTGAGGCTCTTACAAGCCTAGACAAGAATTTAGCCCATGTTCCTACAAGTCAATATCCAATGCCCCTGTCTAGCAAGGACATAGGTGGAATCCCAGGTGTGCATTTTCTGATCCCCATCCAGTTATCCAGAATGCACTTAAAAAGGGTTAATGAGGTACCCTGCTTGATGTGGAGTGAGAGTTTATTCCACTGAAGGGGGAGTCTCTGGGACTCAAATCTGTCCTGCCAACAAGTCCTATTGATGCCACAGAACAGGTTGAGGTCAAGCATGGGGCTTACCTAAGTGGAGCTTGACTTATGGATATGCAGCAGTCCTACCAAGCCAGGGTCTGAGATTGCTTTGTATGCCAGACAGAGGTCACCTTTGAGTGTTTGTAGGAGACTGAGTAGAGGGACAGGGCCTTTAGCCTATCTTTGTAGGGTAGATGTTTGAGGCCCTGGATTCTCCTGGTGAGGAACGTCTGTGGTCTCTCCAACTGCTGCATGTGCTTTGTGAGGCACATGCTGAAAGGGTCATTGTACTCAATAATGGGTCTTATAAGGGAAGAATACAGGGATGTTATGACCATCTTGTCCCTAGATGAGATACCCTTACTAATGAGATTTGTCATGTAGAAAGCTTTCCATACAACGCAGGCAATATGGTAGTCAAAAGTCAGTTTTCTATCAACCTGGGTGCCCACATCCCTCACGACTGATTGTGTGCTTAAGACCTTGTTATTAATGTGATAATTTGTGGAGACATCACTCTCCCCAAAGGGGATGATGATGCATTTTTTGGAGTTCAGTTTGAAGCCATGTTTCTGGGGGTCTATATTAGAATATCGAAAGATGTAAACACCGAATGTTTAAATGTCGAACTGTAGTCAGCGAAAGCTGAAAATATCGAAGCAACAGAAAACCGAATTTTTTCCTAGGGAAAGAATTCAGTTGTCCATTTCTGTTGCTTCGGTATTTTCAGCACTGTAGTGGAGAGTTACGGGTTGGGTTCAGGTAAGTGTGCAATTGAGTGTGGGTTAGGTTAGTTAGGGTTAGGGTGCGGTTTAGGCATGTGTGCGATTGTGTGGACATGAGGGTTAGGGTGGGTTAGGTGAGTTAGGGTTAGGGCGTGGGTTAAGTATGTGCGCGAATGTGTGGATGTGAGGGTTAGGGTGGGTTAGGTGAGTTAGGGTTAGGGTGCGGGTCAGGTAAGTGTGCAATTGTGTGGACGTGAGGGTTAGGGCAGGGTAGGTGAGCTAGGGTTAGGGCGCGGGTGAGGTGAGTGTGCAATAGTGACGGACCTTAGAGTTAGGGTTTGGGTTAAGGTAAGTGGATAGTTAGTGGTGTGTGTATAGTTTAGTGTAGGGTTAGGTGTAAGATTTTAGGTGTATGTGTGTAGATTGCTGTTTGTTTGGTGTGTTTGGGTTGTGTGTATGTGTTTTGGAACAGCAAATTTTTTCCCTAGGAAAAAATTTGCTGTTCTGTATGTTCTTTGTTTTCAGCTTTCGCTGAATACAGTTCGACATTTAAACATTCGGTGTTTACATCTTTTGATATTCTAATATAGACCCGTTTCTGGCACCAGTCATATGTTTGGGTGAGACCACATCACTAAGGGAGCAGATAACAGTGCCCAGCTTACAGTCATCTGCAAACGTGGTCAGCCATAGCCCACTCATTTTGGCCTGCACCACAGAAAAGTATATCCCAAACAACAAAGGCCCCAAGACCAATCCCTAGGGTACACAACTTGTTATGGGTTGACTGCTTGAGGTGGCTTCCCCTATTTTGACCAGGTGGGTTCTATCAGTAAGCCAGTTTGCTACCCATCTGGTAACATATGGATTGATGCCTAGTTGAGAGAGTTTATCTATTATACTCGAGTGGGGAATAATATCAAAGGCTTTAGCCAGGTCATCGTAGGCAGTGTGCCCCGTCTTCCCCTCGTCTATGGCTCTGATGTCTGTCTCAAAGAAGTCGACCAAATTTAACAGGTATGACCTACCCTTGACAAAACCAAACTGTGTGGGATCAAGTGTTTGGAGTTTTCCAATGTCCTTCTTAATGAGGTCCATGATAATCTGCTCCATGGCCTTGCAGATCAGGCTAGTTAGGCTGATTGGTCAGTAATTTTCTGGATCGGTGGATGCTCCAACATTGTGTAAAGGGATGACAGGGGCTGTCCTCCACTTGGCTGGGATGAAGCCAGTACTCAGGCTTTGGTTGAATAGGGTGCCTAATACTGCTGCAAGTTCTTGCCTGAGTTCATGTAGGATGCAGCTTGGGGTGTTATCTGGTCCCACAGAGGCTGTATTTTTTGCCTTCGAGAGGGCAGTAGTGACTTGCTCCTTAGAGAGGGGGTAGGTGCACAGGATGTCCTGATTTACTAATGAGGGGGACAGAGGGATAAAGTTTTCACTGAACCTGCCTGCCAGCAGGTTGGCTATATCTACAGCATTTGTGTATGTGGTGTCCTTGACCATCAGTTCTGAGCAGATCTGGGTGTTTCACTTGAGACTGTGGACATAGGCGAAGAAAGCCTTGTGACTGTCTTTAGTAGATGTGGCCAGTTTGGACGTGAAGTTTGCTTTGCTGTCTGTCACACTACTAACATGCCTACTCATAAGCATGTTAGTAGTATGACAGACAGCAAAGCAAACTACTAACATGCCTACGCATAGGTTTACTATTTGCATGCTCCTGATGCCTGACTTATATATGTGTTATATATTTTATTCTTCAACCGCAGTTTTGGGTCTAATAGATTTATTTGCTTTCCTTGCACAGCACTCTCTTACTCGTGCTTTAGGTATGCTGTCTTCTGTTTCTATGCACATTGTGTATGATGAACAAATTGGCTCTGATGTAGATTTGAATCCCACCACTGCCAACCAGAGAACCATCTAGGTATGTGAAGAAAAGGAGCTTAGGTCCTTAAATCTGCTTCACTGCCCCAAATAGGTGATACAGACTCCACATGGATGGTCTCTTCAGTCAGACCACTGATACTCAGCTCGTTAAAGTAAAGAAAGTTACAGACAAATCTGCTTCAATAACCAGTTCACCAAATGCAACCTGGCCCCAAGAGCATAAAGTGAATATGTACTACCGCCCTTCACTACGGGCTTCCAAAATCCACACCAAGACTAGGACTATATAATGACCACTGGCACCCACCTGGTCCCTTTATCACCATTCTCTATGTGAACCATGGTGTCTTCAAGTGGGCCTTATCCACCATAACTGTCTGTCAAACAAATTATTATTTACGCACACACACACACACACACACACACACACACACACACACACACACACACACACACACACACACACACACACCTACACACACACACACACACACACACACACACACACACACACACACACACACACACACACACACACACACACACACACACACACACACACACACACACACACACACACACACACACACCCACACACACATACACACACACACACGCACACACACACACACACACACACACACACACACACACACATACACACACACCTACATACACACACACACACACACACACACACACACACACACACACACACACACACACAGATGATTTAATGATAGGATATAATAGCTTTGTCCCATCACACCATCCTGCTTTAATGACATTTCTAAGTAACTGTAGCTCTATGATATCTTGAGTATAAACCTTTTGTGCTTGTAGTTTGTCAGCTGTCATTGTTAGCACTGATACAATACGCAATACTTCGAAATCTTTTTTCTAATAGACCACCTTTGCACTCATTCATATATGCTCCACTTAGAATATTAGTCATGTGCATACACGTCCTATGATTGTACTATGCATGCTAATCATAGTTCTCTCTCAATAATACCATCCATATTAGAATGGATAAGCTTTATGTAAGGAGTTTCTAAAATATTTTGAAGTAGTTTATGGCCAAATTCTGGTGTAACACTATTGTCATGCATATAATCTTAGAAAGTCTGTCAGTTAATGACTACGGTAAGCATTCCTCTCTTTGTTTGTGTATAACAATATCTAAGCATCTGTTATTGTCCTGGATGCATAAGATGCATAAGTTATAGGTCTGCTCTCCAATAAAAGAAAACAACTAACCCTTGTTGATTAGTATCAACTTATAGTATTGTAGCTTATGTCACATCACAATATTTATCAGCTTTTGCCGTAGGTCATAGATTTTTCAGCAACTCAAAACTTTTTTTTATCTGCTGAGCAAAAATATACTTTAGCATTTTCTTTGATACTCTTTGTCACTGTAATATCTGATAATTAAAGTATGAGCTTGGTCAAATATAATACCATGCCTAAGAATTACATAATAAAGAAACCTTGTTAAAATTTCCAGTAGTTTATTCAGGTCAGTAGGTAGGTGGTGGAGTGTTCTTTTTGTCCGTTTACGTACTGAACTGAATAAACTACTGGGAACTTCAACGTGTCTTTATTCCTTCGACAGAGAGAGTATCAGACAGAGAGTCTCTTACATCTTCTAGTTAAAGTGATTTTATCTGGACTTATCCTTTATATCTTGTTTCTTGTTAGTCCTGTTACCCTCTGGGTCACAGCTGGGATACCAGTCTTCACTCGAGCACTCTGGATTACATGTTTTCTGTGTATGAATGAAGTGACACATATCTGAAATTTGCTTTACTGAGTTCCAAATCTTGAGACACTGGGCCATTCAATAACTTTATCAATATCCTATCACATTCTTGAGACATTGGGCCTTTCAATAACTTTATCAGTATACTATCACATTCCTGCATTGTAGCACTCAGGTTAGAGTGTTGCCTATTACAGTAACTACTTCATTTAGCTCACTATAGTTACTACCCTTTGGAAAATTTCAGGAGTTGAAGGTATTCTAAATTTCAGCCTTGATAATTTATGATTACCCAAAGATATATTAAAAGTAAAACATTTGGAACTGGGTTCATCCAAATTATTCACCACAGTTCTTGGTCTACATCAAGTGCTGAGGAAAAAATGGCATTAGGCATAGTCAATATTACTTCTTCAACATTCTGAAGTGGATAAGGTTCCCTCTTGATCTTCCAGCAAAATGTCTATTAAAATGCAGCAAAGAGTTAAAGTTAGTTTTAGCAATTTTGTTCTTTTAATATATTAAGAACTTTTTCAGAAACAATGATGACTTAAAATAACCTGATTTAAATAATAGAACCCTTGAATCACATGACTTATTCCATCCAATAACAAACACTTTACATCCTATTGATTAAGACTTTAAAGCTCCTGTTCACTTTAAAAATTGAATCATGTATACATCTATTAATTTTAAATAAACAATTCAACATAAAAACATCTACTATAAGACTTTGAGATACTTATAACATTTTACTATTATCATATTACCATTGTTATTATTTATTTTTATTATTATGTAAATATCTTCTAGATCAGTAGATATCCTGATCTTGTACAACATTGTGACTTATCATATTGCTGAATTATCCTGTCTGTCCATCTATTTGATTATGAATTCCAGTGACTCAAAGCTTTTGTTATACTCCAGCCTTAAGCACAGCATGTACTCTTCTAGAAGAAAATATCACAATAACTGCCTCAGATGAAATCTTTATTAGATACTCACTTGGTAGATATCAAATACTTTCAACTAAATCATCATATGTTTTGAGTATTTATCATATCTTTCACAATACTCTTTTTATCTCGTTTTGTATAGTTCAGCACTTGCAAAACAGTGTTACTAAGATACACTTTTAAAGAAATTATTTATCATAATGGGCAATCAAAACATGATTTTGTAAACTTTTTACTGAATCTGTACAACACATTTGGCACTGGACTGCCTTGACACTATATTTGCACCAAGACTAATTAAGCAATCATGATGACTGGCTCTGTGACTGTTCTCTTGACTGGCTTATGTTTTCTTAAAGAAAAGTGTCACAACTTGTCTTAGTGTATCTTCACTATTAACTTCATAATAGTTATTTGCTACAGAAATTAACAAAATTTACATTAGATCTCAGTGAATATTATTCACCATTACAACTGTAGCATATCATCCCAGCATGTATCATTTCTCTTTGTACACAAAGACCACCCAGACTTGAACTAAATGCATCAGTTTATGCCCAGAATGGGACAGCAACAAACATTAAGACTTGTACAACTTACCTTTAAGTTCAGCATTTCTGCCATTAAGAGACATAAACATAGATTGTCTTTTGAAAGTCTAGATTGCTATTAAAAGAAATAACATGTGCTCATAAAATAAATGTGTCATATATGCTGAGCTCTTCTTTGACTCACAACATGTTTGGTAGTTACCTGTTTAAAACTGCAGTCATGTTTCTGGCCTGTAGTATAAAGGATCATGGCACATTTTAGTTATTAGGTTTATCCCCAAATCCACTTGCAAGGAAATACAATGAAATCAGCCATAAAAAAAGATGCCTCTGTAATTATCAGATTCCTGTTTTTTGTATTTATTTATTTTTATATGTTGGTGATGTAGAATTGTCACCTAAAGCAAAAACTGAAGAAATGAAAATGTGTGAATTATGCAGGGACAAAAAAAAAAAGCAATGTGATAAATGACAGTAATGGCAGAGAAAGGCATTAGAAGGCTGGCTCTTTCTCACTGTTAGGCTGTAAGCATTGTGACACAATAGCTATTAAAGCACAACAAAATTCACAGATTAACGCACGACACAATTCAAATGCAGTTTTCTTTTCCACAAATGCCATTAAGTGTGATATGAAGTCAGATACAGTGACTTTTTTGTAATATCTTATTGTATTTGTATATCTGTATAAATAATATATGGTGCCAAAATAGCCAAAGCACACAAGCACACGTGCGCACACACACACACACACACACACACACACACACACACACACACACACACAAACTAAAGCTCTGGAAATTCAAGATTTTGTTGAATATCAAACTAAAAACAGAGACATTTTATTAGCCCTCTTTAAAAAAGTTACAACACTTTCTTAGGAACATTTTAGTTTACTGTATGGAATAACATAACAATTGTAATGTATTAGTTCCACTGCTAAGAAAGAGCTGTTGACGTATAAACATCAGCATGGGCTGGAAGCTGCCCATAAAATATTTTCACATCCATTTCCTTAGCTGTTTGGTGTAGGAGAAATCTTCATGCTTACTAAAGCATCAACACAACCACTGAGAGAGAACGCCTAATGGAATGCATGAAATATACGATCATGACAATGTTGCAATATGACATAAACACCAACAACTGCTGTCTGTCACAGCAGAGTCCAAAATATTGTACCTTAACTTTCCTCTCCAGGAATTGTAGGAAAAGTTATGCCATTACTATCAGGCAAATACTTGGCTTTTTGGCAGGTCGGCTATGTTCTGTGATCTTGTCAATTCTGAATTTAACTTCTGAACTTTTGAGTTCCTGAAGACTCCCAGTGAAATTGCTCCATTAAGAGAGAGAGAGAGAGAGAGAGAGAGAGAGAGATAAAGTTTGTTTTACTATGAATGATACAAGAGATTTAAGTTCAGAGGTCACAAAGACAGAAGGTCTGACAGCTCTGGTAGCTTTAACATAAGAACAATACTGCTGATGACTTTAAACTGCTAGTACTCAGCAAAAAAGAAAGAAAAACGGATGTTTTACGATTCATAAATGAGACTATAAATTAATTGTTAACAAAAAATGTAATCTGCTGTGCAGTGCCATTTACAGCATTATAAAAGCTAACAGCACAATTTTTTCTTGTCTTGTGCACAAATTAAGTGCAAAGCAGTTCTGCACTTATTTTAAGTTTGCAGTTTCTAAGTGCCTAAAGCAGCTTTCAGTCTGCTACCCCTGCAATGCCAGCTTGAGATCCCCTTATTTCTCCCCCATTACTTATACTCCGAGGTGTTCATTCACAAGTTTCCAAAAATAAAGTTTTCTTAAATATACGAGAAAATAATAAAAGGCTAACCACCAGTGGATAAATGCTCCAAAGCCGATAATGAAACAAAAAAAAATGAAAAAATAAAAATGCTTAGGAGCAACCCAGCACAAAGCAAAGTCTTAATAATCCAGAAGTTACTTGTTTATTAATGGTTTGATAAAGCCTTTTGGTGAAAGCGCTCACCTTTTTATGTGTCTGAATTAAAGGACATTTTACCTAACCTGAACAAACTTCTGGATTA
Organism: Protopterus annectens; assembly: GCF_019279795.1. Lineage (NCBI taxonomy): Eukaryota > Metazoa > Chordata > Ceratodontiformes > Protopteridae > Protopterus > Protopterus annectens. The sequence goes on from NC_056744.1 coordinate 291,815,722, forward strand.
TTTTCTAACTGCTGCTGGAGACCGTATTTTAAAGGGAAACATCTATGCTTAAGACTTTGCTTTGTGCTGGGTTGCTCCTAAGCATTTTTATTTTTTCATTTTATTTTCTTAAATATACTTGTCCTGTCCTCTATCTTCTCATAACTTTTTATATAAATTGCTACATGTTAGAAAATATATGCTTAAGCTTTGGAATTCAGTTATAGTAACTCCTATGATAAACACATAAGAAAGCTGTAAGTAAAGTCGTTTTATTAGCTGGAGAACTTAGAAGCCAGTTTCCTGTGTTTTAAGTAATTGTATAAATTCGGCATGTTTACTCACCACTACCATCATGCACTGGTGGTTAGTAGTGTGCTGTATAGATGCGGATACCTAGAAACTAAGTGTTCCCTATAAAACTACCTCTGAAACTATACCAGTAACTTCTTGAGTGTAGGGCAACTTCTTTGCACATTGAATAGCATAGAGCACCTAGTCTGTACATTGAGGAGCACTGCCCCTTGAATTTAGTATTATGTAACCTAGTCTCTAGCCCCAAGTGTATCCTTAGTCAGCAAACTGTTAATCCCTTGTGCACTGCACCCTTGTAGTTCGCCCAGTTAAGGGCCTGACATCAAACATATGCACTTTCCCAATTGCTACAAAGGCAGTTGGGTAGATATAAGTATACTGAGACAGTGTAACAAGTGTCTAATATTCACTAATAACCATTTAATTCTCAAAGAAACAAATGCAGTATGCAAAAGATGTATAGAAACAATGTCTCTGGAGGAAAAACTTACATGTACAAATACTCATAATAACAATCTGGTTGTCAGAAACAAACACACTACTTCTACCACACATAGTATGTACCCCACACCTAGACCTGCTTGTACTGAGGCATTTAAATGCAATCCTCCCCAGACCCAAAGACCTACCAGACATTCAGCCTGCAAAAATTATCCTCAGCAGACCTGAAAGCACTCAACACAAGCAGAGTCTAATACTGCAGATACAGCCACACCCAGTGGAGCCCCAACTATCTAGCCCACAAGACAAGCCAGTACACTACCCAAAAATCTTGTTGTGGGGACCCCATTGTGTAACATCCTGATGCCCATCTCACCATACTGAAAAGTTACCTGTCAGGGGTCACTATCTGCCATGTTATGCATGCACTCTCATCACTGCACCACAGGCAGCAATATGATTCCATCATAGTGCATGTACATGTAAATGACCTGAGATACACCTCCATGTACTATATGAAGAGAGACATTATGGAGTTCTAGGGCAATGCATCTCAGGCAGGTACATGCCTAGTATTGAACAGCATTCTACCTTCACCAAGGATGATGCCACCATACAAACAGACAATGAGAGACTTTAATAATTAGCTTAGTTTTTGGTGCCATTCAAGGAGGATACAATATTTGTCACAGTGGGAGGACATGGTTAACAAACAATGTTGCTTTGCCAAGAATGGTCTGCACCTGCCCTTCTAGGCTTTCTGATATTGGCTAAAACATTGTCCTGCTGCATCGAGCCTTTTTTAGGCAATGCCAAACTGATGGACCTTCCAACATAGCAAAATCTACCAAAGGAAATCTAGAGGTGTTACTGCTCAATGCCAGGAGTCTAAACAAGATGCTCTACTCCCTAAAAGCTCTCCTCACCTAGGAGAATGCAGACATCTGTGCAATTACAAAGACAGGGTTTAAAGCCACAAAGAGTACCCCAGTAGTGCAAGTCAGACTTCAGTGTCTTCCACACATTTAGACCAGCAAATGCACAGACAGTGACTAGAGGTGTAGGTGTCGATCAATAACACGCATACCTCTAGTTTGGTTAAACAGGATGATGCACTGGGGTTCCTCTGCATCCAGTTTACCACAGACAAAGTCCCACACCATATCCTAGTAAGTTGTAGATCACTCTCAATGCCCATGAAACCCATAACTCATACTTAGACCATTTGGAGACACTCACCTTTCAACCAAACACAACATATATGGTGGATTTTAATTATCTCTTGATTTAGAAGGAACCTACATGACCCCAAATTTCCAGATGCAAAGATTTCTAGACTTTGTAAACACAAATAACCTGGACCAGTTAGTGCATATGCCTACTAAATGTACAAACATATTTGACCTGGTACTCACAAATATGGGAGAATGCTGCACCTCCCACCATATTGTGCCCTTTCTGGTAATGTCAGACCACAAAATATTCAAAATAAGAATCAATTCTGTAACTGAAACAAATGCTGCAACTACTCCAAGTCAAAATGCCTTTTATTAATTGGTAACCTGCCAACATTTCAAGCCTCTTCAAACACAGACAACACAGAAGTCTATGTGAAATTATTCACAGAAGCTCTGTACAGCCATGTCAATGATTGCATAAAGGCTGCTGTGCTCACCAGAAGTAAACCCAAAACTAACTCAAAAAGCAAACGACCTTGGTAGAATCTAAACTTAAACAAAGGAAAAAAGTCATAGCTAAAATTAGGAAGTTTAACACCAAAAATGATAAAAACTCCATCACCAAACTGAATACACAATTAAGAAGACTAATTAGGTCCAACAAAGTAAATTCTGAGATAAAGATAACATCCCAAATCAAGGACCACCAAAAATCTTGTTTTAGTTATGCCCAAAACCTCAAGAGCAGCACACAACAGTGTGCCAAACTGTTGATAAATAGAGCCACAGTCCCAGAACCAGAAGATATAGAAAACCTTCTGACTGACAAATTCATCTCCAGTTTTAGCCTCTTCTCACCCCAGTCATCCCCAGGGAAACACCATCTAACCTAATCCATTCAACTCTCTGTAGGAGCAGGTCTTAGTTGCACTCTCTAAGACCAAGAATAGAGCTTTGATGGGCAATGATAATATCCCAGGATACCTTCTAATAGTCTGAAATATGACCTATCAAGGCTACTTGTGTCACTATTCAACTATAGTCTCCACACAGGCTTCTTGCCATGCAAATGGAATACTGCAATGGTCATCCCTCTGCCCAGTGGTGAACCATCAACAGATCTCAGGAACTACAGACCTATTAGTCTGATTAGTCTCATATGTAAAGCCATGGAAAGAATTATCTTGGAAATGATTAACAGTAATATGGATACCTTTCTGACACTGGATGACACCCAGTTTGGTTTCATCATCCAAATCAACAAAACTAACAAAAGTAGAATAAACTTTACTATCTACCCTTAAAATAAGCCAACCTTTAAATATTCAAATGGAAGCAATTCCCTCTTAGCAGTCATACTTCTAAGTGGCAGATTCAACACAGTTGTAGGTACAATTTAATATTTAACATACTTTAGCAATAAATATGCAATTATCTGCAAGCATTCAATGTTGAATAATAACATTCTAATGAATGGAGCACCCTTGATTATGCTCCAGTACTGGGTAAATAGACAAACCACTTAAGCACTTCATTAGAGCAAGACCTGATCGTAATAATTGTTGAGACAGAGGTAAAAAAATATATAGTAATCCTCAGTGGTCAAAAGGTGGATCAGGTACAAGTCAGAAATCATCAGAAATATTTCCAGTCCACAGGAAAACAGGCTTAGTATAATTCTTTATTACAGGTAAGCACTTTCACAGTGGCACCACATCATAAGACCATAAAAACATTAAAAACTATCCCTTAAATAAAGGAAACCATTAAAAGATTTACCAAAGCCATTGGTAGCCTGTAAGGCAATAATCCATTTAACGTCAGCCTTCTCTATTCTATTATTAAAATCATTACCTCTAGCTTTATTATGAACATTTTGCAATACCAGAAAAGAAAAATTATCCTGACCTGTATAGGTTATAGCATGTTTAGCTAGGGCATTAGAGTCAGTCTTTTTACGTATATCACCTTGATGCTCTAAAATAACGCTCTCTTAACTGCCTACTAGTTTTTCCATCATCAAGGTGCACAGAGTACCTGGCTTAAACTTCACTGTTCCTTTAAAACCTATTCTTAGGGAACATCAATTATCACATAGTTAATTGTTCTTATGGCTACCAATAGCTTTGGTGAATGTTTTAATGGTTTTCTTTATTTAATGGATAGTTCTTAATATGTTTTTATGGTTTGATGAAGTGGTACCACCGTGAAAATGTTTACCAGTAATAAAGAATGAGCCCGTTTTGGTGTGGTTCATAATAATTGTTAGCACCCCCACCACACACTAAAGAAATTGGGTCTAGCATTAAGAAATGGCAATGCTAGCCAGCAAACAACAGTGGAAGACAGCTTTGTTTCTGTCTGCTGTCTATTCCTACGAGACTATTAGATTCAAAATCTTTCCCTGATGTGTCCTTCTGTCTGTCTGACAGTGATCACTAAGTGCTTTAGCAGCTTTAAAAGCCAACAAAACATTTTGTGCTTTTCTTCTGTAAATTGTAGTACACAGAGCAGATAAATCTCTGTGTACTTCAAAGAATTATGAATGGATCTCCATTCTTAGCCTTATATTGTGTGTTCTCAGCATGAATGCCAAGATTCACCTCTCGAGCTTTGCTCTCAAGATAAATTATTGGCATTCGTGTCTTGGACACATAATAACACAGTAACTATTCAGACAGTAGAAAAGTTTCCACAAGAAACTGAAAATAAAACATCTAAAAGACAGACAACGATAAGACGAACACTGTCTAATATCTAAATTAGAAATTAGCTGCTTTTTGTTTCCTTACTCTTTTTTCCAAGTCAAAATGTAAATTTTGAGAGTCATTGTAGACAGTATAATTGAGCTCTGTTTCATAGTTATCCACCACCAGTTACTTCTGTAGCTTTCTTCTGAATTTAGATTACTGATTCTACTATTACATGTCCAAGGGGAAGGGGTACACTTCATCAAACCAGTGTCCAAATAAGGAAAGTATCATGTGTGACCTAACTCATCAGCTTTCAACCAGCAGGTACTTCAATAATACAAACAGGTGCAGTCAAGGAACATGGGATTACTTTAAAATGTTAATACATTTCTACAGCAGTAAATGCACAGTTATATAATATTTTATATTTTGTATTGCATATTATATCTGACTGAAAAAGGCAAGTATAATGCAGTGTTTTTATTTTTATTTTTACTCAATATAGCTTATTTCAGCTTTTTTTCCTCCAGAAAGTTATTAACATTATTATCAGTTGCTCTCATACCTGTCAATTCCTAATATTACATATTACCTTCTTCCCTCTACTTATTACGACTGTCCCCCCTTCTATACACACAGAGGCGCTGGAAGCTGTTGAATACTGGGGGGGGTTGGAGGGTGAGAGGAGCACTTCGTGATCTAAAAGGGGCAATTGTTTAAAACTATTTACTACCACAACATAGGTTCACTTGGAGGTCATTTTAAGTGTTTCCAATTTCCCTTTTGGTGCTTGAATTAACATTTCCTGATTGGTCTTACCTATCCCATGGCTGTTAATTGTATATTAGTCATAGTGAGAATAAATGTGATCATACTACAGATAATCATGTAAGGGATGCAGCATTTAGGAACTGCCTCTATCCATTAGTGGCATGAGGGACAATCCTGCAGTACATTTTCTATTACCCATCCATAGATCCAAGTTGCATTTGAATATGGACAGGGATGAGCTTTGTTTTACTTGAATGGATAGTCTGTTCTGGAACAGTGGTAGCCTCTGTGATATATATCCATCTCTCCACAGCATTCAGTTTAGATATCTGGACTGAGTATTTCTGATGCCATTTGAATTGCTGATGTTCAGTAGATCCATCTGTATTAGGACGGAGGATGCCTTGCATGCCAGACATGTCACCTCTAAGCACTCTGTAGGATACTGAGTATAGTAATAAATCTTTGAGTTGGCCCATGCAAGACCTATTTTTTAGGACTTGTATACTTTTAGTAAGGTATCTCTGTGGGTATTCCAATTGTTGCATGGGTCTGGACAGATACATGCCAAAGTGGGCATTATACAAAATAAATGACCTAATGAGGGCTTTGTAAAGGGGTACAATAACATCAATAGATCTAGTCACAATCAGTTTGTTTATAAGCTGTGCAATATAAAAAGGCTTTCTTATGACTCTGGGCACATGTTGGTCAAAAGTTAGGTTACTGTACACACAAGTTCCCAAATGCCAAACAACTGGAGCAGTTCTCAGGGGGCATTGTCACTTTGGCAGTTGCCTGGAGTAGATGACTTCCCAAAGGATATGATAATGTATTTCTCGGAGTTTAGTTTCAATTCATGATTCTGGCACTAGTTATTGTTTGGGACAAACCTAACTGCATGATGGTTAAGTCATTTGGGGATTCAATAACTGCTCCTAGCTTGCAGTCATCTCAAACTTAGTCGACCATAGCCCTTTGGTATTTCCTTTTACTTTTGAGATGTATATGCCAAATAGAATAACTCTCAGCCCCAAACCCTGGGGGACTCTATTGGTGACTGGTCTCTTCCTCTATTTTGATCTTCTGCATCCTATGAGCAAGCATACATGTATGCATTCTTTGATTCACCTTCCTGATTGTATTAACCTGATTGTATTAAATTATATTCCTTGTATAATACAGCACCACTTGTTAGAATGTGTTTTAAATTTGTAGTTTGGAACAGTCTTCTAGTAAGCAGTGAAACAAAATGGATGAACCAATAATAACAAAACTACCCATTTCAGAAAATTTTAACCATAAAAGAGCACTCAAACTTCTGTCATTACAATCCACCAGTATCAGTATATATGCAAAATCTCTGCAGAAGTAAGTCATCTAAATAATTCCACATTAAAGTGATATGTAACTAATGAAGAGGTTGCTGCTAATATTTAATTGTTTCATCTACAAATAAAGTGTATGTTGCCCTTGAAGAATAAACTGCATATGCTACATTAAAAAAAATGATAAGCTAGTAATTTTGCAATGGGGAATGAATGGCAAACTGATAACAGAAACATAGTTACTATTTAACAACTCCAATGGAGGGCATTCATAGGACTGCAGCATCCACTCCCTTTAAAGTACAATACAGTACAGTGTCAGTGATCCATCTACATACTGTGAGAGTAGAACCCACAGCCTTCTGCATAAAAAGCAAGTGCATTACCTGCTGTGCTACTAACAATGCAAATGGTTTTGTATAAGTAGCACTAAACTTCTCTTTCCCTGAAGCTCTCATCTCCTTGTAAAATCCATTTGACACTCAACTAAATCTCTTCACTTCGCAGCACAATACATCTGGAGAAAGCCAAAATTTATTTGGGGATTTGGGGGGAAGGGGGCAATGGCCCAAAACCAGGGACACATTTTAAATATTGCTTGTAAAATCTTAGAAAGTTGCCAGAATAAAGTGGTATGTGTTACCATGTGTTTCCTGAAAGATAGGAAGACTGAAACTTAAAGGACTATCATTCTTTAGTGAATTCATTTCTCACTGATTTGCCAGAAAAACACTGATTTTAAGAGGAACAGACCAAAAGTTTGAGACAAATATTCTGTGAAAATCTGGACAGTTGAACGTTATGTACTCAACTCCCTGAATCACTAGTGGTGGTATGGGTGGAGAATTCAGGCTCTTGTTTGAGCCTGAGTAACACTAACCACCAGGTATACCTAACTGGCTAACTGGGGCATTTTACACATACACACACACACACACACACACACACACACACACACACACACACATGCGTGTGTGTGTGGGAGCAGCATAACAGCATAACATCTGCAAATAAAAGAACAAAACTCTCCTTACTGGCATGACTGTAGCAGCACCAACAGCACAGCAGCAGCATAACACGTGTAACACAGAGCAATAAGAGAACAAGAGCAGCTAGTTTAGTTAAATGTCTGCACATGAATCCATGTTAGCATGAAAACTCTACTTCATTAATTTTTCCCGACAGGTCTTGCAGCTGTAAAAGTGTGTGTGGGGGCTCCCCCTCCCCTGGCTCTATGGTTCCGGCACCCATGTATACAAATTCCCTTGCTCCCTTCCCTCCTACTACTTTGTATTACCACCAAAATTATTATTTTCCCACCCACTCCTCTTTTACCTGCATGCCAACCCCAGACCAATTATGGGTAAACCAAATATTGTACACACCCAGCCATGGGTTCTTGCAATTAAACAGTTCAATTATTTCCGCATAATGTAGTGAATTTGTTAGTGTTTTGTTTGTCTGTGTGTGTTTACATGAATGTTCTTCCACTTTACTGTACAAAAAAGTAGCTCCATACTTTAAATTCACATGCTGCTTTATTGTTCTCACATAATTAATTCAAGTTGTGCATTGTTTTGTGATCTGTTTAGTTACATTTGTTAAAGTTATGCAGGCTGGTGTATGGTGCTTTTGGTAATTTCTGCTGTGTTTCTTTATATTACGGCTTTATATACTTTATACTTGCTTTAATGTGTTTGATTGCTTTTCCTTTAAATGCCTTTTTTTTGCAATTTTGTTGATCTGAAACTATCATTGTTGTTGTTCCATTTTACGTTATGTGGAAAGCTGCTGCAAAGTCTTTATTGCTTCATGATGTCTATTTGCTAGCAATTTGTTTACTGTTATTTTTACATGCTGCCACGTTCATGCTATGGGAGGCATTTAGCTGTGCTTTCTGTGGAGAACTACTTTATTTTACATATTTATCATTTTTTTTTTAAATGTTAGGGAATTCCATTTGCAAACCTCTATCAATCTTATCACAGGCCTTTTTTTGTTAGTAATACTCTCTTTACAATGGGATTGTTAATTACCATGTTCGGTCAGCTTGCAAGTTTTGAGTATCAATTAGTCTTTATTTTATAACACAAATCACCCTTCTCTACGTTATTATTACAGCCACCCTTTTTTATAATACTATACTGACCCTTTTTCACCCATTACTATCACCTTCCTCTCTGCACTTATTATATCCAATAAGTCATATTACCAAATGACATCCTCCTCACTGACTATAAACAGCTGCTCCTGCTCTATATAGAATCGTACCCGCTCTTGCTACTATACATAACTGTATCTATTCCTGCTACTATATAGAACTGTGTTACATCCATGACAATTCCTCTGCTCCCTGTTTTTATTATAACTATTTATAGGTTCATAGGTTCATAGGTTCATACTAGGCTATCTGCCCTGAGGCAATTATAAGCCTAGTCCAATTCTGTATGGCTTACGCCACCCCTTGATTTGAGTATACTGTGCCCTTTTTAAGGTTTAGTTTACTGTGCCTCTGTCTAATAGTGACACGGGAGTAATCCCTGGGACAAACCTATGATCCCCCATCCACCTATCGAGATTCTTCTTGAAGAGATTCAGTGAGGTGCTCTGCCTCACATGAACTGGAATTCTATTCCAGAGTGAAGGGAGCCTCTGGGTTATGAACCTGTCCCTCCAGCAAGTTCTATTTATTTCTGTGCTGAGGTTCAAGTCCCTCGAGCATGTGGCTCTAAGGGATTTAGATTTACTGAGGTGGAGCATGTCCATTAATTCTGGATTTGACATAGCTTTGTATGTCAGGCATAGATCATCTCGAAGTAAGCGGTATGCAACTGAGTAGAGCTGGAGTTTTTTTAACCAAGCAGCATATGGCATCTGTTTGAGACCCTTGATCCTCTTGGTGAGATACTTTTGGGGTCTTTCTAATTGCTGCAGGTGTCGGGTAAGGTACATCCCAAAAGGGGCATTGTATTCTATGATGGGCCTGATGAGGGATGAATAAAGAGGCACGATTACCTCTCTTGATCTAGATGTGAAACCCTTCGTGATGAGGTGGGCTATGTAGAAGGTCTTTCTAACCACTTTGGCAATGTGGTTTTCAAAGGAGAGATTGCTATCAACTTGGGTCCCCAGGTCCCTAATAACTTTCTCTATACTTAATGGGTTTCCGCCTATGTGGTAATTTGTGGGCACATTGTTTTTGCCAAAGGGTATGACTATACATTTTTGGCATTTAGCTTTAAACCATGGCACTGGCACCAGTTATCTGTCTCTGTGAGACCTTTTTGAAGGATGTTTGTGTCAGCTGGAGAGTTGATTATGGCGCCCAGTTTGCAGTCGTCTGCGAACTTGGCGAGCCATAGTCCTCCCACGTTTGCCTGTACCTCAGAAAAGTATATACCGAACAAGAGTGGTCCCAGGACAGAACCCTGTGGGATGCCACTTGTGACTGGTTTCGAGTCTGACATGGCTCCAGCAACTCTCACTCTGTGGGTTCTGTCTTTGAGCCAGTTTGCGACCCATCTTGTGACATAGGGGTTTATATTTAAGCTGGATAGCTTAGCTATGATGCCCGAGTGGGGTATTGTGTCAAATGCCTTTGCAAGGTCCAGATAGGCTGTGTGGACTATCTTCCCTTCATCTATGGCTTTGGTGACTGTTTCGAAGAAGTCAACCAGGTTCAAAAGGCAGGATCTGCCCTTGACAAAGCCGAACTACGTAGGATCTAGTGAATGTAGGTCCCCAATGTCTTTGTTTATGAGCTCCATGATGATCCTCTCCATAGCCTTGCAGACTAAGCTAGTCAGGCTTATGGGGCAATAGTTTCCAGGGTCCATAGAGGCTCCACCTTTGTGGAGTGGGACCACTGTGGGCACATATCCTGTAGTGAGGCTGAGATTGTATAGCTGTTTTATTTGAGGGATTAGTTCCTCTTGGAGTTCATGTAGGACGCAACCTGGGACACCATCTGGTCCCATGGAAGCAGTGTTTTTTGCTTTGGAGAGAGCAGCCTTCACCTGAGCATCAGAGATGTTTGGGAGGCAGCCCTCTGCTGGTATAGATACTTGCTCTTTTGGGGGGAGGGGGGTGGAGAAGTTTGCACTAAACCTGTCTGCCAGGATATTGGCGATGTCTGTGGGTTCAGTGTATTTTTTGTCGTTTAGAATCAACTCAGAACATGTCTGGGAGTTGCATCCCAGGTTTCTAACATAACTGAAAAAAGCCTTATGATTGTCTTTGGTGTCCTGTGCAGTTTTTCTCTCGAAGCTGGCCTTGGAGGATTTTATGAGGGATCGTAATTTTTGGCTAGTACTGATCAGAGATGCCTTCCCTATTAGGGATTTTGCTCTATCATGTAGTAGCTTCCTCCTTCTGTTGTACAGTTTATTTATGGCAGGGGTCCACCAGACTGGACGCCTGCCTTTGGATGATTGGGTCTTGGTTTTGTTTGGGATAGCATGATCCATGCATTCCTGGAGATGTCCATAGGATGCGTTTATATAGGATTCTGCAGTTTGGGACGTAGTTTCCAATGGCCCTGGGGCCTTGAAGGATTCCACTTCAGTTTTGAGAAGTGAGAAGTTCGCTTTTGAGAAGTTTTTCACTTTGGTTTTCTGGGCTGGGGGTGGGGTCGGGATGTGGACATCCAGTGAAATTAATGTATGGTCTGATCTTACCAATGAGGGATATACTTCTGGTGTGGAGCATAGAGTCCCCATGTTGGTAATGATCAGGTCTAGTATGTTGTCCCCTCTTGTGGGAGTGGTGACTAGTTGTTCCATAGCATTTGAGTTTATAATTCCCAGGAACCTTTGGGCTAAGGTGCTGGGGCTTGAGTAGTGCTCCCAGTCAATGTTTGGGTAGTTGAAGTCACCCAATATAATGGTGTTCGGAGAGATCTTCATGTTCTCCAATGTTTTCAGGAAAGCCGAGTGGGATTCCTGACTTTGAGAGGGTGGTCTGTAGGATGCTATAAACTGAAAAGCAGTCTTGCCCACTGTTAGTTGCACATGGATGGTCTCCGATACTTCGTGCAATGCCACTAACCTGGAG